>NC_074682.1:12959700-13259700 GCF_029448725.1 Salvelinus fontinalis
TGTGTGGGGGGGGGGGGGGGGGGGCTTAAGTCGTCCTAAAATAAATAATGGCACAAACAATAGCCCTATGGAAGAGCTGGAAGCTGCCCTAAGCTTGGGATGCCATTTGTATTTTTCTCTAAGGACCAACTGGCTATTGGCAGTATTCAAGTTGGCAAGACAACGGCTTAGCTACTTCAGAATGACTAAACAGAAAGGTTAATTGGTACAAATTAATTCCAGATTATCCTGTCATTATAATGGCCTTTCATACAGCAAAAGGTTTTCCAGGCCTGACTCATTATCCATAATTTATCCATAATTTATGGACTGTAAATTTTAATTAGACTTGTTTAGCTAAACGTTGACAAAAGATAGATAAACCCATAACCATTCAAGGAATTTTTATTAGTTATATTTAGGGATTTAAAGTTGAAAACCACTTATTGGTTTGAATCGTTTCATTATTACATAAATAAGCATTTATAAGCCTGGGAATTTTTTTTGGGGAAATCCTGTACTCTTCTGAACAGTTAAATTAATTATCACCTATCACAAAAGCAACATACAACTGTTAATCTATATACGTTGTGAGTGATCATACTCTGGAATATGAGTTGTCCTTTGGCAACGTTCTTTCCTCTGGAGTTCTCTGCAACACACTCATATACACCAGCATCCTCCGGTCTGAAATATGGTATTTCCAGGACCCCGTTGGAATGGTTGATTTTGATCTTGCCAGGGAGGGGATTCCCATCTGTTCTCCTCCATGTGATGGAAGGCACTGGGCTGGAGAGGTCAGGCAGGAAAGGTCACCACAGCCACATGCTTCATACTGACACTTAGTATTAATACATTAGCTGCCAGACATAGATATCTAACATTGTTGTGTGTCATGGGAGATGTCTGGCCAATAACTAATACAGTACATTCTCAGAATCTGAAATTCCATATGCAAAGACTATGTGATGCTGCTACAGTGTGCTTGCTAATGATCTCAGTTGATTAATGGTTACCCAAACTATCTGCACTGACCCTATCTTGCAATGACTCTATGCACACCTTCCTAATATTGAGTTGCACCCCCACACCCCACCCCCTGTTTTGCCCTCAGAACAGCCTCGATTCGTTGGGGCACGGACTCTACAAGGTGTCGAAAGCATTCAACAGGGATGCTGGCCCATGTTGACTCCAATGCTTCCCACAGTTGTGTCAAGTTGTCTGGATGTCCTTTGGCTGGTGGACCATTTTTGATACACACGGAAAACTGTTGATTGTGAAAAACCCAGCAGCGTTGCAGTTATTGACACAAACCGGTGCGCCTACTACCTACTACCATACCCTGTTCAAAAGAACATACATCTTTTGTCTTGCCCATTCATCCTCTGAATGGCACACATACACAATCCATGTCTTAATTGTCTCAAGGTTTAAAAATCATTCTACATAGAATAAATCAATAAGGGATCATAGATTTCACCTCGATTCACATGGTCAGTCTATGCCATACACACTATATACACACTCACACACAAAACCCGCGCACACATAACACACCCCTTTTTACACTCATCATTTGCTGCTGCTACTCTGTTCTTTATTTTATTATTATCAATCCTGATACCTAGTCACTTTACCCTTCCTTCATGTACATTTCTATCTCAGATTACCTCTGCACATTGATCTGGTACTGGTACTCCCTGTATAGAACTCCACATTGATCTGGTACTGGTACTCTCTGTATATAACTCCACATTGATCTGGTACTGGTACTCCCTGTATAGAACTCCACATTGATCTGGTACTGGTACTCTCTGTATATAACTCCACATTGATCTGGTACTGGTACTCTCTGTATATAGCTCCACATTGATCTGGTACTGGTACTCTCTGTATATAACTCCCCATTGATCTGGTACTGGTACTCTCTGTATATAGCTCCCCATTGATCTGGTACTGGTACTCTCTGTATATAGCTCCACATTGATCTGGTACTGGTACTCCCTGTATATAACTCCACATTGATCTGGTACTCCCTGTATATAGCTCCATTCTTGTGTATTTTATTCCTCGTGTGTTACCGTTTTTCTTTTTAGGTAATTTAAAAACAACTCTGCATTGTTGGGAAGGGCTCGAAAGCAAGCATTTCACGGTTAAGTCCACA
Source organism: Salvelinus fontinalis (assembly GCF_029448725.1). Lineage (NCBI taxonomy): Eukaryota > Metazoa > Chordata > Actinopteri > Salmoniformes > Salmonidae > Salvelinus > Salvelinus fontinalis. The sequence goes on from NC_074682.1 coordinate 12,961,844, forward strand.
GCCGTTGTAAACGCTGCATGTGAGAAATCCAATTTGATTTTATTTGAGACCTACTTTCCTAAGGCGAAACATTCCAGTTTCACTGATGATCCTTTGGTGACATGAAGACTTTCGGGGAACTGAACTTCAATCTTTGGCTCATACTCTCCCATTACAGCTGTGTGAGGTGGAAGAACATCACATTAATTCAAACACAAAATGAACATTGCATTCTATAATTCAAATCAAATGCAACAACTGTGGGACAGAGCAGGTTGGTAAAGGGCAAGCCTGCGTGTTAATATGCTTCACAACATCTCTGCTCCAGCTCAAATCTTAAGTGGCACACACTGTATAATCACCGGTAATGGGGTTGGTGAGGTGAATCTCACTGTGCAGAAATGTGTTTGTGTGCACGTGCACGTGTTTCTATGCACTCTATATTTCCGGATATGTAAATGCATAAACGTGTCTTTTCATGCCGAGGGAGAAATGGCTTTTCATGCCGCGTTCAAAACAACTGGGAACTCTGAAAAAAAAACGAGCTCCGACTGAGAAAAATTGCGTTCAGCGGTCATCCAACTCCGGACTCATTCTAGAGCTCCAGTTTTCCGACCTGAAGATCACTGGCGTCATGATTGAACCGTGTATTCTTCCCAGTTGTTCCCAGTTGTTTTGAACGCGACATCAGACCTACAGCTCTGTAGCGTGAATACTGCACAACCCCGATCCTGAGCAGCAGCTAAACAAACACCGTTGCGCTCAAGACGACTGATTTCTCTCCTTAGCTTTCACTCCCCACAACGGTACAGGCAAGTTCAGCATGCAGGATAAGCAGGAGCCAGTGGAACATGCTCACCGTCCCTGCGCAGCTCCACGGGGGTGGGCGAGCTGTACACGGTGGCGTTGGTCATCATGTTCCTCACCACACACGTGTAGTTCCCCACATCAGAGGCCTCCACCTTGGCGATATACAGGTTGCCGGTCCTCTGGGAGACGAAGCGGCGGGTATCCTGCAGCAGGAAACTTGGGCGTCCGTTGAAAACCCACGAGTATTTGATCTCTGCAGAGGAAGAGCACAGACAGCGACCGCAGAGGATCGTGGGTATTGACAAAGGAAGAGATACTTGTGCCAATGACATTTCAAAATCTGCCAGTGTGGTGAAACTAAGAATAGACAAGAGATCAGGTTAGATTATTGTACCTGTACTGTAGCTATAAAAAGGATGGAGACATGCAGTAGTTGCATCTTGCATCTTATAATATCTATTAACATTGCATTTAGACAGTGTAATGAGACTTTGCCATTTCCAATGCCAGATATGTGCAGGGGGCAGTTCACAAAACAGTTACACTAAACAGATGGTAGCACATCCATGGCAGTCATGGCATTCTAGTCTGTGCCTACTGTTGCCCATCGACATACTCAACAGCAGTATTTCAAACAGTTTAGAATTGAATAATGCATCATTCAATAATGTTATGATTTTTTTTAGCTCAACAGCTTAACATGGCTGAACCTTGCTCTTTTCACATCTCCAAGCATTTCAGAGAGTAAGCAGGGATTTGGATACGCTATTGAATTCCATTTTCAGATAGAGGAGATAGCAGCCTCCTCCCACACGTATTACGGGTCAGTGCCACCGGCTTATGCCGATCACACAGACAGTGGAGTAATTTATAAGTTCAAAAACATTATCGTAATCTAGGCTGGGTCCTTTTTGTCCTGACAGCCTTTAGACTCGGCGTCCCTTTAATGAGAGAGAGAGGGAGTGAAAGAGAGACAGAGAGAGAGAAGAGAGATGGACAGAGCGAGAGAGAGAGAGAGAGGGGGGGGGGGTTGGAACAGCGGGATCTGGAGACATCAATGTCAAATTAAGAGCTTCTTAAGGGACAGGGAGGGTAGGATGGGCTGGGGTATTAGAGCCCCTCTGATCAAGGAACACATTACATCCTGCAGTCAGTCTTTTGACTGGGCAGACAGTAAAAAATCCTATTACTTCCTTCAGGGAAACAGTGAATTAAAATGATCATAGTGAAAGTCAGGGCAGAGTGACAGACCTTTCATGATTAGAGAGTATTATGGAGTGGATCTGCTTAAGGGTTGTGGTCTCACAGCAACAGAGGACTCGCAGAATTGAACACTGAACACAGACCATTTCAGAACACCTACTACTGATGGCTCAAAGTTACTTGAAATAACATGTATCTTCTATTTATATGGCTCTGTATTTCGGTATCAGCAATAACTTGCACTAAATTGGTTTGACATTACTACAAGTTATGACAGAAAACAAACATGTTTGCTTGGATCTAAAATCCACAGCATTGTTCTCCAATTCAAAAATGTATGCCTTTCCTCTGAAATTCACCTGGAGACAGCAGCATTGAGAAACACAATCCCATCAAATGTCTGGAAGAAAAACCAGAAAATATAAAATAAAAAGATGAAGGCATTTTGGGGAAAAGGAAGACAGATTGCAAAAAGGTGCGGTTTGAATCCCTTGTGGCCATTGATTCAGTTGGAAACAGAGAGTGGAGAAATGCTGGTACGCTGGCGTGAAATTGTGGTAGCGGCGCGAGTGGCTTCAGGAGTGCGGGGCACTTTGAGGGCCTGCTAATCAGCAGCACACAGACACGGAACAGACTCGCAGCTGTGCCACGGGATAAACGCCCCCCTCCCCGACACACCAGCCACCAGGAGCGCTGGAAGGAAGTGGAGCGCCGGAGGCTTTACAAATGATAGCACGGTAGCGGGTCACACTGGGAATGAGTGAGCTTGAGGCCATGAAGTGTGAGGGTATGAACTGGGGATGTAACGGCATTTGGAGTTTGGGGAGAGTTCAGGTAGATGAGTGATCCTGCTCCAGTCCAGTAGGACTGATCATAAAAGCCAGTCCCACAGGAGAGGAAGAGAGAGAAAGTAGGATATGAAAGACTAGAAGTGAGAAGAAATAGTAGATATGACAGCAAAGACGTGCAGCAGTGTTGGGGAAAGAAAGTGGGTATGATTGTGAGGAAGCATAAGATAGCTGGGGCGTGTGTGAAAGTGAAGCAGCATAGAATCAGTAAGGGTTGAGGATACAAAGCGTTATACACTCTTAGAAAAAAAAGGGTTCCAAAATGGTTCTTCAGCTGTCCCCATAGGAGCACCCTTTTTGGTTCCAGGTAGAACCCTTTTGGGTTCCATGTAGAACCCTCCGTGGAAAGAGTTCTACATGGAACCTAAAAAGGCTCTACCTGGAACCAAAAAGGTTTCTTCAAAGGGTAATTCTATGGGGACAACCGAAGAACCCTTTAAGGTTCTAGATAGAAAAAAAAGGTACTAAGAGTGTGGTACCTCCATTATGGGGTGGAGGGCCACACAGCAGCACCACAGCCTGGCCTTCTCTCACTGACACTGTGTTCCTGGGCTTTCTGCTGAAGTTCTGCAGATCTGTGGGGAGGCAAAGACAAAGTGGCTCTGATTACTTTCAGATGTCTATAGTTGAACCTCCCCTGCATTGCACTGAGATTCTGGAGAGGGCATTTTAATTTTGAAGACCATGTTCCTTTCTATGCACATTGCTTGTACCTCATTTGCTTTACTTCCCTGCTAATACCACCAGTGACATGTGTGAACAGGGAGAGACATAAATACCTCTCTCTAAACTGGGTTTACGGATCACTTTCACTTTTCATTAAATGCTGCTGCATTACAAGGAAAGATAGACAGCACTAGGGACCCCAAACCTTTGGAAATATCATTCAAATCCCAAGAGGGGGCAGGCAAATATCAACAATAACAAAGTCTCATCTCATCCGAAGGCTTATCACCATTTAAATGAACACATCAAGTAGGAGCACCCTTCCTGCATGAATAATACAAACCCTTACCCCCTGAGATTGGTTATAACTTCCCTAATGTAATGTGGGATTGGTTTGGTTTGTTTAATTAGCTGAGCCTGTCAGTAAACCTGCAGGGTAAAAAGAAACAACAGTGACATATGAACACCCAACCAGGTCTACCAAGGCGTATCACTTAGGTGGACCATTCCAACTGGGCTAGTCTTGGCACTATCTCCAGAGATGTAAATAAACGTGTTGATGGATTCATGGGATAACTTTAGTCTGGAATGATGTTTATCTGTTCACCGGCTACAGAGGGAGTGAATTTCACAGTGCATTTGAGTGAGAGGACGAGAGGTAAAAGTACCCATCTGTTGTTGAAACGCTCCAGATGATGTGATTTAGTCAGGGTGTAACATTAAGCCAGAGTTAAAACCATTCTAAGATTCCGACTTACACTAATCACTAATGGAGCTGCAGGCTTAGTGCATGTCAACACGGCAATTACCCCAAAGTAACAGCTCTTATCAAATTAAAACATGCTTCCAGAGTGAGAAGAAAAACCCTTTTGGGGTTCCTAACCTGAATGATTTGCTTGTGCTGTACTTAATCGTGCCTTAAATCGTAGCAAATCACATCTTCACTTGATGTGTCATGACTAGAAAAACAGAATGTGTCTAAGACATGTCTCTAAAAAACACTTGAAAATGAATGGGGTTTTAGGTAAATGTCTGAAATGGCAGTGTTTTGTTGTTCCTTTGTATTAAAGATAGACTTCCAAATCTACTCACATGCAAACTGAACATTGGCCTCCCTGCTGACAATGGTTCCAAAGACATTGGTAGCAATACACTGGTAAACGCCCCCGTGATGTGTTGCATGGGGGTTATTGATCAACAGGTTTCCTTCAACCAGGTTGTAGTTCAAATCCATGTCAATATATCTCCCATCAACCTTCCATCTGTAGAGCCACACACACAAACACAATGATTATTCCTCACTATCAGACAGTACAAACCAACGTGGCCACAGGACAAAATAGTATTCTAAATGAAAATACTGACATGGGGAAAGGTATGAAAAGCTAAAGAGTTTAAAGGACAAGCACCTACTTATAATGCGGGACTGGGTTTCCTTTTGCTTTACAATTGATGAACACCTTGTTGTCCTCAAACCTCAGGGGGAAAATGCTGTCACTTGGTTCTTGAGTGAAGACAGGTCCATGGCGGGTGTTTCTCTCTGAGTGAAGGAGCACAGACACTTTAGTTTTACCTTTACCTTTAGTTTTACCTTTTACCTTTTACTGACAACTACGTCTGAACGGTGAAAGCCAGGACAGTTACTGAGGACAAATGATACATTGTGTGAACCTATACCCAATTATGTACCAACCTGTTTTATTATACATACGGTAGTCTTAGGCTACAATGATAGCCTAGCCACAGTGTTGACATGAGGGAGAACAAATACTACACTGACAATTAGAGGCCAATTAACTGATCACATTCTCTACACCCTGTAGCTCTGCACGCATACTAGGACGACGCAATTTACAGTGCTCACGGACAAGTCATACAGGAAGTCCAGGGACATCTTCCACAGTATTTTCCTTCTTTCCATTCGAATTCCAACCAACGTGCCGTCTGTTGGCACACCCATGACATGGATGGCAGCTCAGTCAAGTCTGCTGTTTTGGTAAGCTGCTGCCAACTTACCAATACACCAGAGTAATTACCCCATGTTACAGTAATTAACTCCACTGAAATGCAGCTATCATTCCCTTAATGCGTAAACCCCCCTCCGTCAGAACTAATCGTCTTCTCTGTTCCGACACACAGTAGGCTACAGTATCCTGTTGGTGGCTCTCCACAGCTACAGTCCAAGTTCTAATGTCCCCTTTAGAAATCAACAGGTTTTTTTCTTTCATATGAAGGATATGAAATTCTTTTTTTTACAGGTACCTAACCTTGAAGACTAGGACAAAGAGAAGTACTCCCTCCCGCATCATCATCATGCTAATGAGAGTGTGGGGGAGAAGCTTTGCCTGAGGTGAGGACCTCCTTTCCTTTCTCAGCCTCCAAGGGAAGTGCTTCATATCTCTGTCCTTTAAAGGAAATAAATGAATGAACCTTTTATAGCTGGCCTATTCAACCTGGGAAATGCTTGTGCTTCGTGTAATTTGGAGAGATCTCACCCTGGCTAGCAGTCACCCTCCACTTGTCATCAAACTACACATGCACACTGAATATCAATTATATATGTATTTATGTAAATGGGAGCTCAATGATGAGGAAAATACATCAACTTGCACAAAGTTGAAGTCTTTGACATCTCCACATTCTGTTACCCCCCTCTCTCGTCATTGTCGTTTTTCTTTTCCAGGCTGCCTTGATCTGTATGTGTCCCTGAGAAAGTGCTGACTGAAGATAAAATGCTAACTCAATGGAGATGGCAGCATAGATAACACAATAGCCACCTACTCCATACACTGTATACATTTAAATACATTTGTCTGATGGCTTGTAAATATCCAGGCTTGACTTCCATTTAAATCTGTCAACCAGGCCTGTCAACTTTAAATCCCTCTCCATTCTGTAGATAGTTCATAATACCCAGACATAAAGTGTGGGAGATACACTGCTATATTGACACTCCAGATCTCTGCCTCTCCAAGGTCACGCCGGTGTACGGAAACAGAATTCAGGTTAGTAATTGGGACCTTGCAGGTGTTTGTTGAGTGGTATGGCTAAGAAGCTAAGGAAGTGTTATTGCCATGGAGATGGGCATAAAGCGAGACATATGACATGAAGAATGAGAAATACAAAATAGATTAGCACCATGGAAACCATTGTGTTGTGAGTTAATCACAACCTTTCACTCCAAGTTTGGTAGAGTTTGACACATGATCCTTTGTGGTGATATAGATCAAATGACGAGTGATGTCATACCGAAGGTAACCCCCTAACAGCATGCATCCTGGGTGAGAATGGCATGATACTCGTTGAAGAGATAAGGAAATGATAAAACAGACAACGCATAAAGAGGGGTGTATGCAGATCGGGTGTGGTATCAAAGGCAACTTGGGGGACATCTTACCAGCAAGGCAGTCCGTGAGTGACAGAAGGATTAACAGTTCCCATGGCAACAACATTTTCATTTTCCAAGGTCAAAGGCTTTCTTTCTTCCCATCCAATTGCCAGTGAGAGGGGAAATTTCCTGTGTAAACTCTGCTCCTTTTAGCTGCGGAAAGGAGAAAAGACAAAATGGGCAATGTGACAACAATCCTTTAGCAATAGGCTATACACTGAGCCTGTTGAAAAATGGAGCTGGAATTGCGGAAAATCAGTCAACCATTAATAATTAGTTCATCAAAATAAGCAGGGTCAAGATCTCGCGCCTGAGGGGCGAGCTAGTATCTGATCCACAGGAGCTGATATCTAGTGTGTACATTCTGCTGCTACAATATCTCCCAGGAGCAAGTCAAGGGAGTGAGAAAAAAGATTCAAGGCTTACAGCAGCAACAGATGAGTAGCTCAACCGCCCTGCCAAAGGCCCTGTTTAGATTTAGCTAAAACCACTGGTTCAATACATTTACACTGGGAAAATAATGTGATACATACAGCGGTGAAAAGGATGTGACGGAGAGATGTCCAATGTGACTCTTAAAGGGCAGGGAATATGACAGCGCGGTGAGACATTTTCATTTAACCCGGCCTCTATTGAGAGAACTAGAGAGAGCAATCCATCTAGAGGCAAGGCATGCAATCCACTTCAAAACAGAGCAGACACAGACGATATCCTCTATGAAGCATCAGAGGGAACTATTATTGCTGTGAAGAGCAAAGAATTGCTGCTTTACACTTTCACAGGTTTGATCAGCAGCTCCAGACAGAGAGGGTTAGGTATCAATAACATTAGCTCATTATAATGTGCTGGGATTGGTAAATAAATACCTAGACTATTACACAGGCCTGCATGGGAGACATTTGAATAGGTGCAATACATATCTGATATAAATTGAGATGGGAACACAATTTTCCTAGATTGTGATAACCTTCCATGTGAACAGAAATCAATACACTGATGGGAAAGTAAAGTAAAAGCTAAAAGAAAAATAAATAATAATAATTCTCTCTGACACGGTGTTAAAATCATTACCTTTATAAGTTACACAATGTGCCCAGCATGAAAAGCTCAGCATGAACTCCTACTGTACATAGGTAATGTAGGCTACTTCTTGACTCAGGTACTGCCCCTCTAATTGTAGAGTTGAGCTAATGGCACTTTGTACAGTTATACAATGTTCTTTCAGATTACTTTCTAATGTTAAAACCAGATAATTTACGTTCGATGGTCGACAATAATTCGCAAAACTTTTACATCATTTTTTCCCTTTGCAATCAGTGCAGTTTCCTGTGGTGAGAAATAGCCATGTTGGAAACTAAATGGAAGAAAAAGGTGAAAAGTTGTAATCAGGAAAGATAAAATGGCTTAGATCTCAGTAGGGATGAGAAGAGAGATTCAATTAGATCCATTATCTTCTTTATCTTCTACTTTTTTAACCTTCTGCCTTTTTTCTAGTCATTCTGCCCACAGTCTTGCCATGAATCGCAATCAACTACGGAGGAATAAGTCAGTAACAGGAAATGTGGCTGATGCCTTCCCTTATGAGAGTTACATGGATGATGAATCTGTCTCATGTAGGGGAAAACCGATGCTGAAACAGTACCCATATAACAATAGACAGAACTTACATTGAACCTATTTGAACCCTCATGGGAGAGCTAAATGCATGAACTATCCCCCCCTATCCATTGCAATACCATCAGTCTGTAATACCACCAGTCTAATACCATCAATCTACAGTCCTTGGTAGGGGTATACAGTATGTACCATTTTGGTATATTAAGTTTGTGTGCAATTTTCAACTCTGAATCCTTTTGGGAATATTTGCCAGCCAACTACCCAAAACGGCTATTTGCAATCAATAAATTATACATGCCAGCTACTGAGCTGAGTCATTCACAATCAATGTGATCTAAATTCAGGCAAGCTTGCCAAAAAAATCAGAGCACACAATCCTCTGGCAGAGTGTGCGGTGCAAAAACAATTCCCCAACAGTAGAGATGTACATTGACCAAGAGGGGACATTCTTCCTTTTGGTCCAAGTAGATCCTACTGTAACAATGTAGAATCAGGGCTTTGAATACCGATCCCCAATCATCATATTCTGGCCATCCAAATCATTCCAACATTTTCCAACTCCAAGAACTGCTGCTGCATACTGTAGGGATCATCCTGGCACTCTTATCCACCCAGACAGGTGCTACACATTGTTCATGGATGAGTTGATGTCAACTCAAACATACTGTAGACCACCAAACTTGAATATGAATTGTGCAATAGAGGAGTGGAATTAATCAAGCCATACCTGTGGCGACTAGGATCACTGAGGAATTATAGCTATTTATGGGTACTTAGAGGATTGGGAGGGCAGGGGAACCATTGCAGTCCATTGCTGAGGTTGTCTAACAAGGCCCTGAAGCCTAAAGTCATTAGTGTTCCTGCTCTGCCAGATGATCGATGCTAATTTATGTTTGCTCTAGTCAGCTGTCCAGTTTCACTTTCAAGCTGATCAACTTTCTTTTGTCTCCTCACTGTAGCACGTCCTCTCCCCCTGGCGCTCAAAGTCAAACTCATGGAGCTGTTTGCCTTTGCCCCATGGATGGAAGCTATGATTATGCTCAGCGTCAAGATGCAGAGCCTAGATTCCCGGAAGTGTACGGTACGACTGAGAGAGATGGCACTGTTCCTCTGTCAGATAGCACTGCTCTGTTTTTAATGATGCATACGTCCTGGGCATCCTTGGGGAGGATGTGTTTCTTGGTCACAGTCCAGAAATTTAAAGTAGTTGCTCATGATCCCCATGATTAATTTATATACCAGAGAAAAATACAATGGTAATAATTCTTGTGCCCAGCGGACGGTGGTCGCAGGTGTTGGAAACACCAAGTGGGATGAATCTGAGCTAATGGTGCCTGCAAGGGAAAATATCTGTCAGGGATTAATCCCTAATAACACTGTGGTATAGATCATGTGCCTCTTCTCCCTCAATGGCCTCCCAAGATTAAGATAGCTAGCTGGAGAGAAATGATTCAATGGGGTATGGGTATCGACACGGCTGGATTCTGGTCTGACGCATTGGCTGGTTTAATGTTCATTACTGATGAGCAGCATCCCACAGTGGGATATGTAAACTAGGTGGAACTGAGAGGAGGATGCAGTTGAACTCTGTTGAGCAGAGTTCCACTTCATTAGTTCCTGAGTAATTGGCTATAACACGTGACCACGGAAAATTAACATCAGCGGTCTAGCCAGAGGTAATTAAGGCATGTTTTTGGAGCTTACTCCTGTAAATAAGACTAGTACACAAAATCCCACACTCGTGGTTTCAAAGGCCTCATTTTGTTAGGGTTAATCATGGCATAGAGTGCCTGGACCAGGCTGGACTAAACACTTTCTCTGTGAAATTTGCAACGCCAAGGAGAAGGGCGCACTCAGAGATCCAATGTTGCAATGGACAGACCTTAATTATTGCTATGAAATATTATACCGGGGGTACAGAATGAATTAAATCTTGTCCATCCCCTTTCATTTATGGCCTTGATCATATCAAAGCTCGCCTCTCCAAAACACTCCTGTAATCTCCTTGATCTCAGATTACTGTCAAGCCGTTTCCATTCATGGGGGAGCAGGGGCTAGGCAAACACTATGGTGGCTGGATGTCAATCAACATTTACTGGCTAAGGGCTAAACATGTTGCTAGCTAGATGAGGGGAAGAGTAACGTTGACCAGTACCATCCTGTTATTTCCTGTCTTGCTTTTCAACATTCACGCCAACACTAAAGTGATTTCACGGAGTCAACAGGCAACGAAGAGGGAAGGACAAAGTGAAGATACAGTAGCTCAAATTAACCCACAGATTAATCTTTACACTCATACAAATGACTGTTGTCCTTGAGGGGAAGAGAGCTTTTTCAGTCAAAGTGTTATAAGGGGAAGGAAATGGTAAGATAATGGTTCTGGAGGGCAGTCATGCACAGAACTGAAAGTAACCAGTTCATTCTAGTCCTTACAGCTTGAAATCTGTGATAAGACGATACTGTAAGTGCCATCCCCAATAAAGTAGCTAACACCGATCAGCACCAGGGACAGCTGCAGATACTGTATGTTGAATATTCACAGCCCGCTAAATGTAATGTGGGCGTAAAGACATGAATAAGTGGAAATTCACACGCACACACACACAGGCACACACGCACACACACACACACACAAAATGGAAAAATGGGATTACAGTAGCAACAGCAACAGCTCTTGTACCTTAAATAACACCCAGTCGCACTCTTTTACAGTATGAAATAAATCACCAGCTCCACTGACAACCATGCTTCCCACTGATTGAGTACTCACAGAGTAACTGGAGAGAGCCCTCTACTTCCCCAGGAGCTGAGACACAATCAGCCCCTTCCTTTGGTCTGCTAAGAGAGAGAGAGCGAGCTCAGAGACCGTGTGAGCTGAATCTGAAGCCGGACAGGAGCCACTGAAATGGTGGGAGCTCGGGCAGCTCTGTGCCTTGCTGCTGCTATCGGTCTGTAACACAGTGTGTATCCCTGATCACAGGGAACATTTCTTTTGTGCCCTGCCCCTTCATGGCGCCGCACAATTATGGCACCACTGATGCCAGCAATCCACCACGGCAGGACTCAAGGATTGTCCTTGAAATCCTGAAGAAAAGAATGACTGGATGTGAAATAGTGATACAAATGTGACAAACAACACTACAAGTTTAATCCATCTGATCGATCCCAGATCATAATTTGTTTGACAGAGTTTGTGTATTATACAGAGCCGAAAATCAATAAGTTAAATACTGCCCTTTTAACTTTTCTACAATGTTGTGAAGTGGTAAAATTATATAAAGATATTTTGTACAAGTGGTAGCTACTTCATAGGGTATCACCATTTCTAAGAGGCATTGGTGTGATACACAAACACACGCGCACATACACACACACACACACACACCAATCACAATGACCTGAATTCCTGTGCTAGCACCACAGAAGCCATTTACTCATTGTAATTTGGTTTCCAGCATGGCAGACACCAGCAGAGCTATCACAAAAAGACAGATTGTTTCTGCAGGTGGATAGAGCCTCGCTTGCAGTGGCCTTAATAAAAAGCACTCTGCATACATACTCTACAGTGCAACATCTGAAAAAGGGCATTTATTATCCCAAAATAAGCAAACAATATCACAACAGTCTTAAAGAGGACCATTGAGCAAGTTGCTGTGAAATGCCTGAAACAGGCAAAAGGTAATACAACTGGTGAGAATGAATGATTTAATTTCCAACCAAACTAGTGTATGTGTATGTTTGCTAGGCAATTTGACATTCAGCGAAAAAACCTAAGACTCAACAATAATAAGAAAAGATTACTTAACACAAAACTTGTGTTACTTAATCATTATGATGAATGGTTCTTTTTCAGAGAGAGATTCTTGTTTAGTGTTCATTTTTTTATTGTTTATTTCACTTTTGTTTATTATCTATTTCACTTGCTTTGGCAATGTAAACACATGTTTCCCATGCCAATAAAGCCCCTTGACTTGAATTGAGAGAGAAAGAGGGAGAGAGAGAGAGAGAAAGAAAGAGAGAGAAAGAAAGACAGAGAAAGAGAGAGGAGACAGTGAGAGAGTGGAGACCGAGAGCGGGAGAGAGAGACAGAGACAGAGAGACAGACAGAGACATAGAGAGAGAGACAGAGAGAGACAGAAAGAGAGACAGACAGAGACAGAGAGAGAGTAGAGAGAGAGACATAGAGAGAGAGACAGACAGAGACAGAGAGAGAGAGACAGACAGAGACAGAGAGAGGAGAGAGAGAGACATAGAGAGAGAGACAGACAGAGACAGAGAGACAGACAGAGACAGAGAGAGGAGAGAGAGAGAGAGGAGACAGAGAGTGAACAGACCGAGAGCGGGAGACAGAGACAGAGAGAGATAGAAAGGAGAGAGAGACAGAGTCTAAGACCTAGTTTACAGCCCTGCATTATATTTCTATTATGAAAAATCCCAATAAATTTAAGCAGCAGCAGTGATATTCAAGATCTCATTTTACCGGAATGGCTGTATCTCAATAGGAGCGTAATGAGGAGGGGAACAAGGCAAGGCAATTCTTTATTAAATTAACATGATTTACCATAACGTGAGGCTGCTGATTACTATGCATAATCCTGCCTGTGACTGGTGGATATTTAATCCACCTTACATCAATGTCCTCTCTCTAGTTCCAGTAGGGAATGGATATGGTATGCTGTTCCCAGTTGGGTGCTATATAAAACCACCCATAACAAGTCATATCTATATTCCTTCCCTGTTGAGCTAAGAGGACGGGTGTTGGAGTATGGTGTTATGCTGCTCTGGACTAATGGCTTTTATATTTTAAGGGGTGACAGGTAATCAGGTTCATGCCATTGTTTCCAGTGAGTTGCTTTCGACACGCTATTTTTCACAGCTCGTTTTTTTGTTGTAGCCTACTGTATCTTACTCAATAACAAGTAAGTTGATAATGAGCACACATAAGCCTATGTTAAGCACAGTGAAAAGTTTCAAGGAGAATATGATTGCTTAGATTGAACTTTTAACTTGTAGTCTAGACACTGTAATTATCAGCTATATAAAAAGGGAAATGTCAAAGAACTTGGTGAAATGGTACTGGTCTTTATGAACAGTGCTGGTTTTACAGTATGTTAATAATGTGAAATGGTACTGGTCTTTATGAACAGTGCTGGTTTTACAGTATATTAATAATGTGAAATGGTACTGGTCTTTATGAACAGTGCTGGTTTTACAGTATGTTAATAATGTGAAATGGAACACAGTGTTGTCACAGTATCAGATTCTACAATAGCGAATCAGACAAATACACTCAGACATTCATCGTATTGTATTCTTTATCAAAAATCCTCATCCTGAGTACAGAGTTGTTCCTATTTATTCCATAATCCTCAGCCATAGTATCGGTGTTAACATTTGAATCTTTCTCAGCATACACTTAAAATTGCTCTCGTTCCACAACTTCCTTACATGCTCAGCAGCCTTTTGGCAACGCCACTAAGTGCCCGAAGCAAGAGAGTCACATTACTGCAGCCCCGGAGATTATGAATGATAGGGAAACTCTTTTAACATTCATTACAGGACCTCCCATGAATAATTCATTGAATCAAATTACAGGCCCCAGAAATATTCAACTGTGTTGTATCAGGCCTTTCGTCTCCAATTGATCACTTCTTATACAAGTGATGTATTTGCCGACAAGGGAGCTGCAGCCCCATTCACCAGCTAGCCAGATAGGAAATAACTGTTACTGTAGGGCGAAGGGACATTAGGACCAATTCCAAACGGATATAAAAAGGTGAGATCAAGAGAAACCTAACAGCAATGCTTATCTACGTCGGTGGAACCATTTTATTCGTACTGTCAGACAAAATGTACGTTTCTGTAAATACTACTTTGCCCTGAGTCAAATATTACATGCCTTTGAAAATATATGCTGCGAAAAAGTGAGAAAAAATAAACTTCAAATTACAACTGCTCATACTGTAAAACACGCATCATCACTGTGTATAATATTACCAGAACTGTTCCGGGTTCCGGGTTCTGTCAACAGCCTGGTTGTGGGTCCCACCGGGGAATTGCAGCTGTCATTCACCTGAATAATGTGGGAGACAGCAGTGGTATTTCGGAGAAAGAAGAAGGAGTCCATCATCTCTGCTAGGTCACAGAGTGAGTGACTAATTCTGCTAAAGGTTAGGCATGAACTGTGACCGCTTTCCTTGACAGGGGCTCTGACAAAGCACCCACACCCAACAAAACAGGTCAATGCCACTCCGATTATTCCTCCTACATCCATAAGAATAGGAGAGGTGATAAACTAGGTGGTGGGCTCAGAGGTCGGCAGTGAAGGACATAAAACATAAATGCACCTCGAGGGGAAAAAAACCCAACAATGAAGTTACAATCTAAAAAATTCATGGCCTTTTGTTGCATCTGCTGGATGAATCTGTTCAGAGATTCCAAAGGGTGCAATCTGCGTAGTAGAGCTCAGAACAGCTTTGCTCAGGAGAAGCGTCCCTCAGTTCACAGTCTTCAGATTGCAGCCCCTGTAAAAGCTGCAGATACCATTCCATTGGACTGAAAATTAAAAAGCATCTGAAACCCCTATCGACCTATCTACTGTACTCACCTCACCATAGAAATAATCTATGGTAATGCAGAGCTTTTTTTATATAGATAACATTTTCATAATTTATAGATTTTTTATTGCACATTTTATTGTTATGTCCATGGCTCATATATAAAAGGAAAGTGCTGTTTTCATAATCATACAATAATTAAATGTACTTTCGAAATCAAGATATACCCTTGCTTTAGTGTTAACCAGCGAATTATCTACTAGAGAATCTTTAAAGCAAGATCAAAAGGGCACGGCTGCACAACAAGATGGAGTCAAAAGGCAATTTCTCAAGGTCAAGAGTTGAGTGATTAAAGCTAGGTTTGGAAAAAAGATCACACAGATTGAAGTCCAAGAGTTGAGATGGGGGGGGGGGGGGGAATCCTCCAACTCCTCAAGCATGAAATAATAATGCAGATCATTTAAAAGTGGTCTTCCTACAAATGGGTTAGGTCGTTGAAATCACTAGCATTTGAGCAAGTAATACAGCTGCTAAATACTGCATGTCATTTTTCAATATTTTTCTTCCTCAAGGGTAGTCTACTTGTTCCAGTGAAACCATGGCGGTGCCATTGCCTGCCTATGAACCCTAAACTCTCTGCAACCCCAATTTCAGAGGTCTCAATTAGGCTGTGTTTCAGTCTCCTTCAACTAGAGACCTCTAGTAACACACAGCCCCAGAGACATAAAGCCCATTAACACTAGTTCTCCAATTCCATTTGGAATCTAGCTCAGCCAAGAGAGGATTTTTTTCTGACTTACCACCATGTATTTTAACCTCCTGCCTGACACTACTATACACACATCAAATAAGGGTGACAGAGTGCTAAGCAGGAGTGTGATTTAATCAAATTGTGTTAGTGGAGGTGTTTTTAAACCTATTTTGAGATGTGAAACTTTACCAATTTGATGTTATTCACACCATTGCCATAATGATTCAAAATACAGCCTTGCAGTATAGGACGTGGAAGTTATTAAATGATTTACATTCCACCAGTTAAGTTATTACATTTCTTTTGTATTACTAATTCATTTTCGGTATGGAAAAAATGGTATCTATCAGTGTAAACTTAAATTACCTAAACTAGATGTAAATTATGTAGAAAATACACCTACATATATTTTTTAAATAATATTATATTTGAGAACTGACAACCACCATCTATCTACACAGTCAGAGAGAATTTAAAATTCCCAAAACAATACATTTAGCAGTACTGATTTTATTATTATGTTTGCGCATAAGAACACAGAAATAGCCATGGCAAAATGCATAGATTTAGGGAAATAAGCTTTAAAAACAGACAATGTTCTGTCAGCTGCATGGCAGAATATGGACAATCACATTAAATTAGCTTAAGCCCAGGCTAAAATTACATTTTTGCATCTACTTTGGGTTATTTTGGTCCATCAATATTAGTATCAATAATACAAATACAAAATTTCAAAAAGCTGGTGAAAATTTATATTTTGATTAGTTTATAATCATACTATCGCTACCAAATGTAATGAATTGTAACCACTTTTAAATGGACATACATCCATAACTTCAAAGCTCACTACATTGAATCACACATAATTTACAGTTGAAGTCAGAAGTTTACATACACTTAGCAAAATACATTTAAACTCAGTTTCACAATTCCTGACATTTAATCCTAGTAAAAATGTGCCTTGTTTTAGGTAAGTTAGGATCACCACTTTATTTTAAGAATGTGAAATGTCAGAATAATAGTAGAGAGAATGATTTATTTCAGCTTTTATTTCTTTCATCACATTCCCAGTGGGTCAGAAGTTTACAAACACTAGTATTTGGTAACATTGTCTTTACATTGTTTAACTTGGGTGAAACGTTTTGTGTAGCCTTCCACAAGCTTCCCACAATATGTTGGGTGAATTTTAAACCATTCCTCCTGACAGAGTTGGTGTAACTGAGTCAGGTTTCTAGGCCTCCTTGCTCGCACGCGCTTTTTCAGTTCTGCCCACAAATTTTCTATGGGATTGAGGTCAGGGCCACTCCAATACCTTGACTTTGTTGTCCTTAAGCCATTTTGCCACAACTTTGGAAGTTTGCTTGGGGTCATTGTTCATTTGGAAGACCCATTTGCAACCAAGCTTTAACTTCCTCACTGATGTCTTGAGATGTTGCTTCAATATATCCACATCATTTTCCATGCTCATGATGCCATCTATTTTGTGAAGTGCACCAGTCCCTCTTGCAGCAAATCACCCCCACAACATGATGCTGCCACCCCGTGCTTCACGGTTGGGATGATGTTATTTGGCTTGCAAGCCTCCCCCTTTTTACTCCAAACATAACAATGGTCATTATGGCCAAACAGTTCTACTTTTGTATCATCAGCCCAGAGGACATTTCTCCAAAAAGTATGATCTTTGTTCCCATGTGCAGTTGCAAACCATAGTCTGGCTTTTTTATGGTGGTTTTAGAGCAGTGGCTTCTTCCTCGCTGAGCGGCCTTTCAGGTTATGTCGATATAGGACTCGTTTTACTGTGGATATAGATACTTTTGTACCTGTTTCCTCCAACATCTTCACAAGGTCCTTTGCTGTTGTTCTGGGATTGATTTGCACTTTTCGCACCAAAGTACTTTCATCTCTAGGAGACAGAACGCGTCTCCTTCCTGAGCGGTATGTCGGCTGCGTGGTCATATGGTGTTTATACTTGCGTACTATTTTTTGTACAGATGAATGTGGCACCTTCAGGCGTTTGGAAATTGCTCCCAAGGATGAACCAGACTTGTGGAGGTGTACCATTCATTTTCTGAGGTCTTGGCTGATTTCTTTTGATTTTCCCATAATGTCAAGCCAAGAGGCACTGAGTTTGAAGGTAGGCCTTGAAATATATCCACAGGTACACCTCCAATTGACTCAAATTATGTCAATTGGCCAATCAGAAGCTTCTCAAGCCATGACATCATTTTCTGGAATTTTCCAAGCTGTTTAAAAGGCACAGTCAACTTATTGTATGTAAACTTCTAACCCACTGGAATTGTGATACAGTGGGTTGTGATAAGTGAAATAATCTGTCTGTAAACAATTGTTGGAAAACTTGCATGATTGTAACGGTATTCTTCATCCGAAGAGGAGGAGCAGGGATTCGACCAAAACGCAGCGTTGTGAAATGACATAATGATTTATTTAACAAGACGAAACGAAATACACTTGATAAACTACAAAACAAATAAACGATGTAGACAGACCTGAACTAACGAACTTACATATAACGTGAAGAACGCATGAACAGGAAACAGACTACATACATGAACGAACAAACAAACCGAAACAGTCCCGTGTGGCGTAACATACACAGACACTGACACAGGAGACAACCACCCACAACAAACAATGTGAAAACACCTACCTTAATATGGCTCTCAATCAGAGGACATGAAAACCACCTGCCTCTAATTGAGAGCCATATCAGGTCACCCTATTAAACCAACATAGAAACACAAAACATAGACTGCCCACCCAAACTCACGTCCTGGCCAACTAACACATACAAAACTAACATAAAACAGGTCAGGAACGTGACAATGATATTAAATATGCACATATTTTCCTGAGATATCACTTAATTCGCATATTTTCAACACAATATTACCGGAAAATAATTAGACAAAAAATCATTCTATTTGTTTCCACATTCAACAGTTAAAAGTTGACTGTGATATGATTAAGGGGAAACAATTACTGTATTAGGGTGTGGTGGCCTTAAACCTGCAACATTTTCTCTCAGTTCCATGGCAAAATGTGTAGAAATTAGGAAATTAGCTTTAAAACTGTAAAAATGTATCTCAGCTCCATTGTCACGTTCCTGACCTGTTTTCTGTTGTTTTTGTATGTGTTTAGTTGGTCAGGGCGTGAGTTGGGGTGGGTATTCTATGTTATGTGTTTCTATGTTGGGTTAAATGTGTTGCCTGATATGGTTCTCAATTAGAGGCAGGTTGCAATAGTGTAAGCTGTTCTAAGCTCAGAAACCACTGAGGAGACAGAATAGATCGTCTCAGTGACTGAGAGTGCGTGCCAGCCCCTCAAAGCCCAATGTTTACTGCTCCTCTGGACTTCTGCCCTGAACTCCACTGTTACCCAAATCATCATGGCTTTGCCCTTTATCCGCAAGTCCTGTAACTTTGATCTCCTTGCCATCAATTAAGACATGGTTTACTCTGACTAAGTCCATTTGAAGCCTGCAGCAGTGCACAGCACCTCCGCTGAGCCCTTCACACTGGTGGCCTCGAAATATTCCTCAAGTTGTCACCCCATTAGACAGGCCCGCTCCTAATTGCAGTGACACTATCTTGCATGTACAGGGGGATGGTGTTGCTGCAGTCAGCAGTCCACAAGGCTCATTTGCACGTCTCCCTGTGCTTTAGCACCGTGGAACATAGAATTCCTCTGGAGACACAACTCACATCGTCATGTCACTGTAATTGATGGCAAACTTGCTGCCGATGATCATTAACAACATGGAGGGCTTCTGACTGAAGGTGTCTCTATTTTAAAGGGACTCACCTCATTTATCATCCAGAAAGCCTGTGCTACTGTATTGGACTAATCTGGAATCCTTCAGTAAATTATGCCATATACAAAGTAGATGTTCCATATGACATAACTAATTACAGGTCCATTTTCCACCTCAGATTCAACACATTTTCATTTATGAGGACGGGTCACAAATTGACCCCCACAACCTTCAGTACACCTTATTTCTAGTCTGTCTTGTTTGATCATGCCGACAAATTACATCAAGAGCCTCGCTCCTGTGCAGTTCAGCGGGAACATTTATGATGGCAAATAACCTTACATGTCTGACATTTCCTAAGAAAAGGCTGCTTGGATAGAACCCTGGGTTGTGTCTGAAATGGCACCCTATTCCCTACATAGTGCACTGCTCCGGGCAAAGGTAGTGCACTATATCGGGAATAAGGTGCCATTTTGGACACATCCCTGGTTAGGTGCCATGAGGCTCAGGGCTCCTGGGTTTGACCACGCCACATCACACCTGGCTGGGTTGCTGTTGCCTGGTGACTCAATCACTAGGCCTGAGGATTAGTATGCAAAGCATTAGGGCCTTGAACATGGTGTCTGCTGCCTGTGACAAACTGTAATGAACCCAGCGGTAACATATCAACGCTGCAGAAAGCAGCAATGATCACACCGGAACAGTCAGCTGTGACTCAGAACTGAAGTGAAATTGCAGTGCGAGAAAAGGAACTTGGAACAGTGGATTCACTTCTTGCGTTATTTACACAAAACCTCTACTATTTGGTAATATACAATAGGATACTAGTGCACCTTCCTTGCCACTGCACTACTACTATCCTTTTTTGCTACCGCCAAATCCTTACCACATGCTTGGGTGCTCCAGTTGTATCGTTGCTGCCAGAGGCACCACACACCGTAAGCCATTTCTTCAGAGAAAATCTAAGCAAATAGGCAAGCAAGCGATCACTTTGTTGGTAATAGTATTCAATAATAACCATACAGTACACTCAGCACCTTTTTTCCCCCCCTATCTCGAACCTAAAGGGGTTCTTCGGCTGTCCTCATTGGAGAAACCTTTGACAAACCCCTTTTGGGTTCCATGTAGAGCCCTTTCCACTGAGGGTTTTTACATGGAACTCAAAGGGGTTATACTATGGGAACAGTCAAAGAACCCTTTTGGAACCATCAAATGTCCGTTTATTTAGGTAGCGTTGTAATGTGTTTTCTTGGTTATAATCGTCTGAATCTGGTGGGCCTGTTATAAACAGACTTTATTACCACCAGGCAGCATGACATGTGGAATGTCAATGTACCTTTGATACACGTCTTCAATAAAAGATAATAAAAGTGACAATGAGATGAACTCCATTCATTCTAACAGGGCCAAGGTTTGATATAGGCCAAACAATCGTTCTCGATCCAATTATAGTATGCAAAGCTGGACAGTTCCCCTCTCATAGTCTCAATGATAAATGGTAGAGAAAAGTAGAGAAAATCTAGATGCGATCTTCCATTATTATGCTTGTGCTCATACACAGAGCCTATCAAGAGACCTTTTGTGAATATGCCTGATATCATATGTTTTTGAAAAATAACAAAATCCCTATCAGGGAAAATTAAACTGGGCATGTATATTTTTAAATACAGCAATTTCCTGTTCTTTGCAAACATTGAGGGTAATGTACATATATTTTCTAAATGATTGATCTAAATGTTGTTTACTTAGCAAATCTCCAAAAACAATGACTCCCTGATATTGGATCAAGACCACAGGCATGATTCAAGCACAGACTTTGGACAAAAGTGATGTCCCTTAATGGGAGACAGAATGTTTATGAAACCTTTGAATGTGGCAAGTGAAGTGGTTTCATGACAATGAGACCATACTGAGGTGTCACATCAGTCGTACAAGGAAACACAAGGCTGTATCCACTCTAAAATCATATTCTACTAAGACAACTAAGTAGAACGACAGCTGCAAGAAAGAAAGAGAGAAAAACGAAAGAAAGAAAGGACAGTCAGTAATTTACATTCATAACCCAAAAAACAGATAGTAACAAACTCCATATACATTTTTAGAACAGTAGGCATGCAGCTGCACCAATCAGTGGTTTGCCTAGCCTGTCAGAGCCTGCTGAAAAAAAAATGTTTTCACACTAAGGCCAATTAGTTCGGAGGCAGAGCTCATTGGAATGGAACAGCTAAGATGCAGAACATTATCCAAACCGTTCCTGGTAAAAGGGATGCCAATCAAAAGCATGTCCCGCTATGTCTGACAGGAGGAAGTGGAATAAGAACAACGCTCACCACTGAATTTGAGTCCGAAACTCTCTACCGTTGAATAGTAAACCTGTTCACAATGTGCCAGAATAGCAATTAGATAATTCCCCAAGCCTACAATCACAGGAATATGCAATACATATTCAGGAAAGTAACAATTGCCATGTTTACCACAAATTTGAATCTGTCCTAGATGCCACCTAACAATGAGTAGCCTTCAAGTCAGCAAAACCCCCAAAATATGGGTGTATTTCTGTCAGGTGAAATTGTACAGAGCCCCTAAACTTCAGAGCGGTACCATGAAAAGCTGTAATAACTACAGATTATCTCCAACTGTGAGTTAATTTCAATGTGGCTGAGGTGTTTAAAAAAAAGACATGAGTTCAGCTGATTCACAGCTAAACTGTCAACAGTTTGGTAATCTCGTCTGGGCCATGTCTGACTTTGCTCGAAAACCTGAAAACCATAGCCTTCCTTTTCCATGAATCTCAATCTGACACATAATAGAATAGTGCAGTATTTCAAGGATGGAAGGATGTATTTTTCAAGCACTTGAAGAAGGCGTATTATGTTGTCTAACCCAGCCACCCCCAGCCAGTTTAAAACAACGTACCAGAGAGAAAGAAAACCCCTTCAAATAGGTCTTCCATATTCACCAGACTAACATCTTAGTCCTCATTCTCCCAGAGATGATTTTGCGTCTCTATTCTAATGTGTGTTTATCTGTATGAATTGTTTACAAGACGCCATTTGATTACAAGCAAGGGTAGCTGGGTTCTCAAACTCCTTAGCTGCTAGAGCCCTACTGGGTAATTGGTTTTGATAGTGTCGAGGGGTCTTGAATGTTCCTTGACCTTTGCTGTGAGGGCGAGGAGTAGCTTGTTTTAACTGGATAGCTTTTAACCCCTCAACATATTTGAACCTCAAACTGTCAGAGTGATTTCTGGTCCAAAGTGAAGGAATATTCTGTAGATAAACAGCTTGAGCCCACAATGAGGATTTTAAATCAATCCAATGCAGACCCACCATAGCCCAGCCACAAACTACTGATATGCACTGAGTGTACAAAACATTAGAAACACCTTCTTAATATTGAGTGGCATGCCCTTTTGCCCTCAGAACAGCCTCAATTTGTCATGTCATGGACTCTACAAGGTGTCGAAAGCATTCCACAGGGATGATGGCCCATGTTGACTCCAATGCTTCCCACACTTGTGTCAGTTGTGCCTGGATGTCCTTTTGGTGATGGACCATTCTTGATAGACTTGGGAAACAAAACCCAGCAGCGTTGCAGTTCTTGACACACTCAAACCGGTGAGCCTGGCACCTACTACCATACCCCGTTCAAAGCCACTTAAATATTTTCTCTTGCCCATTCACCATCTAAATGGCACACATACTGTACACACTACATGTCTCGATTTTCTCAAGGCTTAAAAGTCCTGTCTCCTCCCCTTCATCTACAGTTTTGAAGTGGATTTAACATCAATAAGGGATCATATATTTTACTTGGATTCACCTTGTCAGTCTGTGTCATGAAAAGAGCAGGTGTCCTTAATGTTTTGTACACTCAGTGTTTTTGGCTGGCTGCCCTTTCTTCATTAGACCACTGAGAAGTGGAGGACACTTTAATTTTCAAATTCTGAATTTACTTGCATTCACATACTGTAGATACTGTATTTAGTAAGTTTGACAAAACAGGTGACTGTTGCAACTACTAATCTACTAGTATTTAAACATCACATTACTAAAAAATACAACACATGGGAAAAGGTGGTTTCATTTTACTGACTTGTTTCCTGCTTTGGGTTTATGCTATTGTCATAACACAATGTCAAAACAAAACAATAGGCAATCTAGATCAAATAGATCATCTAAACCCTAATCAAAATCAAGACATATTCAGTTTCTTTGGAATTGTATTTTAGTATTCCCTTTTAACTGCGCACTCTGTCAAAATAAAATACATATTTTATTCATTATACAAAGTTGGGAATTTTAGAAATCAAACATGTGCATTCTCTGAGGTCTATGTCTGGGTATAAACTTGCTGAATATTTATGCTGGAATAATTGAATGACTATATGAAAATGAATGATTAAAATGTCTGCTCCATAGTCAAGTCAACTCCTTCACTACTTTGAACAAATCTCCAGACCTCCGGAGAATTTAACAGGCTCCTGAGTAAATGGCCGCCACATAAACACCCGCCTCAGGTTTGACTTTTGAGTAGGTTGTGTGCCCTGCGGGGGTGAAAGCTCCACCTCTTAGTTGGGGTCCTACTGCGGCAGCGCTCTAGTTTGTGTGCCCGACTGCAATGAAAGCTTTTTTATTTACCACTTCTATATATTCAATCATCCTGCAGACAACTGCCACTGACACTAAAAATACCCCTGCCCTGGGTTGCCTGCTACTTTGAGCTTTCAGCACAGACCAGCATTCCAGAAATCACATTCAGTCAGTTCAATGGCGGCTTGTGGGGGGCAACCGGAGTGCTCTGATCTCAACTGACTGTGTGGACACTAGCTCAGATCACTTTTCTTTTAGTTTAAATCAAACCAAAGTTTTTCCGAAAGCCCTCTATGATATCTTCCCTCCGCAAGCAGGAGAAGCAAGAGAGCTTCGGAAACTTTTCCTTATGTGCCTGTCCCAAATTGGACCACTGGAATCCTACCACGAGGACAGTATCTACAGTTGAAGTCGGAAGTTTACAGACACTTAGGTTGGAGTCATTAAAACTCGTTTTTCAACCACTCCTCAAATGTATTGTGAACAAACTATAGTTTTGGCAAGTCAGTTAGAACATGTACATTGTAATTTCAACAATTGTTAACCTGTTTGGGCTGCAGGGGCAGTATTGAGTAGCCGGATAAAAGGTGCCCATTTCAAACGACCTCGTACTCAATTCTTGCTCGTACAATACGCATATTATTATTACTATTGGATAGAAAACACTCTCTAGTTTCTAAAACCGTTTGAATTATAACTGTGAGTAAAACAGAACTCCTTTCGCAGCAAACTTCCTGACAGGAAGTGGAAAATCTGAAATCGATGCTCTGTTCTAGGGCCTGCCTATTAATGTCCTTGATATTTATTAGTATAGATGCACTTCATACGTCTTCCACTAGATGTCGACAGGCAGTGAGAGAAGAAATGGAGTGAATAACTTGATCTGGGGTCGAACAAAAGCTCTTTGTATGACGTGTCACCAGTTTCCTGTTTTCTGGAGAGCGCGTGAAGGGACCTGGTTTTGCCTTCTGTACAGCTATCGTTATAGACGACTAATATCTTCGGCTTTGATTTTATTTGATACATGTGACAATATCATCGTAAAGTATGTTTTTTCAATATAGTTTTATTAGATTATTGAAATTTTTTCGGGACGTTAGGCGTGTTGCGTTGTGTGCCTTTGTTCAGGAAGGAGAGCTTCGAGCCACTTTGCTAGCTTTCCGTGCTAATTGACTGGAGAAGAGGACATTCTAAATCCAAACAACGATTGTTCCCGACAAAGGACCCCTTGTACAACATTCTGATGAAAGATCGTCAAACGTAGGACCCATTTGATGATGCTATTTCATATATCTGTCGAACATGTGAAATAGTCGTTTGCGCCCAGATTTTGGGTACTTTCTCACTGTACCTAAGCTGGATGTCGTAATGAAGTTATTTTTAGAATTCTAACACGGCGATTGCATTAAGAACTAGTGTATCTATCATTTCCTATACAACATGTATTTTTTAGTAACGTTTATGTATAGTTATTTGGTCAGAATAGTTGAGTGCCATAAAAATATCCGCACATTCTGGGAAAAAGATGCTACGTTAGCACAATGTATAACCACTGATTTCAGCTCTAAATATGCACATTTTCGAACAAAACATAAGTGTATGTATAACCTGATGTTATAGGACTGTCATCTGATGAAGCTTATCAAGGTTAGTCAAAAATTATATTATTTTGCTGGTTTATTCGCTATCGCTAACGTGCCTATTGCTATCGCTAACGTGCCTTGATGAATGAATGCGGTAGTGTGGTAGGCTATTGTAGTAAGCTAATATAATGCTATATTGTGTTTTCGCTGTAAAACACTTTAAAAAAATCGGAAATATTGCCTGGATTCACAAGATGTTTGTCTTTAATTTGCTATACACCATCAATTTTTCAGAAATGTTTTATGATGAGTATTTCGGTATTTGACGTTGGTGTCTGTAATTACTCTGGCTGCTTCGGTCCTATTTGTGACGGTAGCTGTGATGGTAGCTGCAATGTAAAACTGATTTATACCTTAAATATGCAAATTTTTCGAACAAAACATAGATTTATTGTATAACATGTTATAAGACTGTCATCTGATGAAGTTGTTTCTTGGTTAGTTAGGTTGGCTTTGTGCATGCTACCAGTGCTGTGAAAAATGTCTGTCCTTTTTTGTATTTGGTGGTGAGCTAACATAAATATACGTTGTGTTTTCGCTGTAAAACATTTTAAAAATCGGACATGTTGGCCGGATTCACAAGATGTTTATCTTTCATATGCTGTATTGGACTTGTTAATGTGTGAAAGTTAAATATTTCAAAAAAATATATTTTGAATTTCGCGCCCTGCACTTGAAGTGGCTGTTGTCATATTGTGCCCGGCTTCGGGCTTGCAGCCCAAAGAAGTTAACAGACAGATTATTTCACTTATAATTCCCTGTATCACAATTCCAGTGAGTCAGAAGTTTACATACACTAAGTGCCCTTAAACAGCTTGGAAAATTCCAGAAAATTATGTCATGGCATTAGAAGCTTCTGATAAATTATGTAAATTAGCCTGAGTCAATTGGAGGTGTACCTGTGGATGTATTTCAAGGCCTACCTTCAAACTCAGTGCCTCTTTGCTTGACATCATGGGAAAATCAAAAGAAATTAGCCAAGACCTCAGGAAAAAATTGTAGACCTCCACAAGTCTGGTTCATCCTTGGGAGAATTTTCCAAATGCCTG
Source organism: Salvelinus fontinalis (assembly GCF_029448725.1). NCBI lineage: Eukaryota > Metazoa > Chordata > Actinopteri > Salmoniformes > Salmonidae > Salvelinus > Salvelinus fontinalis. The sequence continues at coordinate 12,988,719 of NC_074682.1, forward strand.
AAGGTACCACGTTCACCTGTACAAACAATAGTACGCAAGTATAAACACCATGGGACCACGCAGCCGTCATACCGCTCAGAAAGGAAATGCGTTCTGTCTCCGAGAGATGAGCGTACTTGTGCGAAAAGTGCAAATCAATCCCAGAACAACAGCAAGGGACCCTGTGAAGATGCTGGAGGAAACAGGTACAAAGGTATCTATATCCACAGTAAAGCGAGTCCTACATCGAAATATCCTGAAAGGCCGCTCAGCAAGGAAGAAGCCACTGCTCCAAAACCGCCATAAAAAAAACAAACTACGGTTTGCAACTGCACATGGGGACAAAGATCGTACTTTTTGGAGAAATGTCCTCTGGTCTGATAAAACAAAAGTAGAACTGTTTGGCCATAATGACCATCGTTATGTTTGGAGAAAAGGGGGAGGCTTGCTAGCGAAGAACACCATCCCAACCGTGAAGCACGTGGATGGCAGCATCATGTTGTGGGGGTGCTTTGCTGCAGGAGGGACTGGTGCACTTCACAAAATAGATGGCATCATGACGGAGGAAAATTATGTGTATATATTGAAGCAACATCTCAAGACATCAGTCAGGAAGTTAAAGCTTAGTTGCAAATGGGTCTTCCAAATGGACAATGACCCCAAGAATACTTCCAAAGTTGTGGGAAAATGGCTTTAAGGACAACTAAGTCAAGGTATTGGAGTGGCCATCACAAACCACTGACCTCAATCCTATAGAAAATTTGTGGGCAGAACTGAAAGTGTGTGCGAGCAAGGAGGCCTACAAACCTGACTCAAACCTGACTGAGCCAAAATTCATCCAACATATTGTGGGAAGCTTGTGGAAGGCTACCTGAAACGTTTGACCCAATTTAAACAAGTTAAAGGCAATGCTACCACATACTAATTGAGTACCACATACTAATCAACTCTATGCAAAAGAGATGTGTCGCGCTGCATGAAGCAAATGGTGGTCGCCCCAGATACTGACTGGTTTTCTGATTCACGCTCATACCTTTTTTTAAGGTATCTGTGACCAACAGATGCATATCTGTATTTCCAGTCATGTGAAATCCATAGATTGGCTCAGTGAAGTCTGGAAATTTGTCACGCTGGTATGAATGAGTCGGGAGACAGGCGCAGGAATGCGTAATAGTTTTTTTTTATTGCACCCAAATTACGGCGTGCCATTAAAGGCACAGGGACAAAGACCAAACACTACACAAAACGCAGGGTAGAAACCCAAACAAAAGAGCGAGGATTACCTCAAATAAATAACACAAGCACACAATGATTAACACACGGGACGAGACGCGTAATCTGCGCAATCCACAATGGCACGAAAGCCAAAACACACAGCACAGGTACTCACACGCACCAACGGAAAATGTAACAATAAATCGACAGGACAATGGAGAACAAAGGCCACACTTATACAATTACTAAACACTGGGAATAGAGGACAGATGTGCGTAATGAATGTTCCAGAGGGATCCGTGACAAAATTGAAATAACTTAGAAAACTGACCATAAATTACAGCCCAAAAATGGGAGACTGTAAATTATCCATAATTCCTAAATGTATCTCAAAATAAATTGAAAAGATACCCAATTCACTTTCAAAACCAAGTAACAAGTAAACAATATCTCACTTAATGCTCATTGTCGCTTGGAACGAGTATCATTCAAAGAAACATACCGAGTTTTAGCAGAGAAATTCTCATGAGACATGCCAGGCTTTCAAAGCAATTATGACACTCTTATCTATATAAGCATGCACAACTTCCCGTATTCTTTCTGCAAGAAATAAGTGTTAGTTCTACTGTCTGGACATTTGAGATAGTCATATATTTGAGCTAGTCAAATACTTAGCATATTCCCCGCAGGAAATAAGCTATGTAAGAGCACCTGCCAACTTGGAAAGAGTTGACCTATGTGAAATCAAGGTTCACATGAACATAAAGCTGATGTTCAAATAATAAAACATTCATGATCAGTGGTTTGCTTGAGCATATGTTAATATACAACCTATTATCTCACAATTCAATATGACATATTCCAGCCTGTAGCAATAGAATAATTGTTCTTGGTTGAAATGTGATGCATTGTTTGTCAACATACTGATTACACATCTGGTAGTGATGGAAAATAATGGCATAATGAATAGTGAATGATGAAACTATGATTCTAATGGTTTTGGAATATGCAAACAGAACTGTGACTTCATCTGTCCATATTAAGATAAGCATGAGTGAGGAGTGAGGAGCTTAGGGAAGGGGAGCCTTTCAGTGGGATGCTGCTGATTTGAATATGATTAATGGAGGTCCATCTCCTGGAGTTCCATCCAGCACACACAGCCAGTCAGCCGCTGATAGAGTATAACCCAACATTTTCTCTGCCATTACCAGATACACTGCTTCTATTTACCCAGCACTCAGGACCGTATACGCCTGTGCTCAGTCTTAAGCCCATAATAAGACAGTGAGGAGTCTGTACAGCTGGAAGACGAGCTGAAGACCACTGGCACCAACGCCACATCCAGGGCTCAGTCCATGGGAGGCCAGGCCATCTCTACCACACAGAGGACAGGACAGTGTTGTGACAACAGCAGTCCCTTTCCCTCTGTGTCACTTCAAAGTGCTGGAATCGAAAGCCATGTCAGAGGCATGCATGTCATCATCACCATCAGGACAGGAAGCACTACAGGCATCAAGGTCAGCCCTGACAAAGTCACCATTCTTCAGGCACTGAAGTGACGCACAACATGAGCTCAGTCAGTGACCTGCGTGGAACTGGGTTATAAATTGCCCTCACAAAAAATATGCAAAGACAGAGCATCACTTACAGAAACTGAATTTAATGCCTTATAGGCCTGTAGGCTATATCTAAGATTGAGAAAGCTGTTGTGCTAAGAGGTGTTCAAACAAGTAGAGTACTGTAAAAAAAAAAGTTTTGCCATCACATACTAGGACTTACTGTCATTCAACCCTTTATGTATCGTACTATGCATACGTATGAGAAACACAATTTGGTGCACTGATACAAAACCAGCTTTCAAAGTCAGGTTATATAAATGAAATATTATTACTGTACTTTCACTTTTATCTTCATCCTGCAAAAAAAAAAAATCCCTGTCGTCTCATACATCATTCCAGCCTTGCCATGTCTACGGCACCATGTGGACAAGGTCTCAAAGAGCTCTGACCTTCCGTGTGTTGATTTCACTTAACCATCTGGCTGCTTGAGACCAACAAGGTCACTTCTCATTCCCATTCACCGGCTCAGCTTGGCCTCCTCTCTTTCAGGCTGCACTACAGTACCTGGAATAATCATGGAAGTTGTGCTTGCTCCCAAACTCCACAAAGTTATTACAGTAGGAAAAGGTGTAGCACAACTATAAGGTTGAATTGTAATACAATTTCTTGCATTAAATGCTGGGTACTACTCTGCCTATATGATCATAAAGTGTGTCTGTTTGACCACATGATGTGCTAAAGCAATATCCTACACTGGAAATGCTGAAGCCAAACTTGAACCAGGAATGTTAAATTAAGGTTGCAAATGTTATGGATACAAGAGCCCCTTGGTGCAGAAGCCGGATGAGTAAAGACGATTCAGATACAGCACTTAAAGGGCCAATCTGCAGTTGCTACAGTTGAAGTCGGAAGTTTACATACACTTAGGTTGGAGTCATTAAAACTTGTTTTTCAACCACTCCACAAATTTCTTGCTAACAAACTATAGTTTTGACAAGTCGGTTAGGACATCTACTTTGTGCATGACACAAGTACATTTTCCAACAATTGTTTACAGACAGATTATTTCACTGTATCACAATTCAGTTGGTCAGAAGTTCACATACACTAAGTTGACTGTGCCTTTAAACAGCTTGGAAAATTCCAGAAAATTATGTCATGGCTTTAGAAGCTTCTGTAACGCTAATTGACATAATTTGAGTCATTTGGAGGTGTACCTGTGGATGTATTTCAAGGCCTACCTTCAAACTCAGTGCCTCTTTGCTTGACATCATGGGAAAATCAAAAGAAATCAGCCAAGACCTCAGAAAGAATTTCTGGTTCATCCTTGGGAGCAATTTCCAAACGCCTGAAGGTACCACGTTCATTTGTACAAACAATTGTACGCAAGTATAAACATGGGAACACGCAGTCGACATACTGCTCAGGAAGGAGACGCGTTCTGTCTCCGAGAGATGTTAGTACGTTGGTGCGAAAAGTGCAAATCAATCCCAGAACAACAGACAAGGACCTTGTGAAGATGCTGGAGGAAACGGGTACAAAACTATCTATATCCACAGTAAAACGAGTCCTATATCGCCAAAACCTGAAAGGCCGCTCAGCAAGGAAGAAGCCACTGCTCCAAAACCGCCATAAAAAAGCCAGACTACAGTTTGCAACTGCACATGGGGACAAAGATCGTAATCTTTGGAGAAATGTCCTCTGGTCTGATGAAACAAAAATAGAACTGTTTGGCCATAATGACCATTGTTATGTTTGGAGGAAAAAGGGGGAGGCTTGCAAGCCGAAGAACACCATCCCAACCGTGAAGCACGGGGTGGCGCATCATGTTGTGGGGGTGCTTTGCTGCAGGAGGGACTGGTGCTTTTCACAAAATAAATGGCACCATGAGACAGGACAATTATGTCGATATATTGAAGCAACATCTCAAGACATCAGTCAGGAAGTTAAAGCTTAGTCGCACATGTGTTTTCCAAATGGACAACGACCCCAAGCACACTTCCAAAGTTGTGGCAAAATGGCTTAAGGACAACCAAGTCAAGGTATTGGAGTGGCCATCACAAAGCCCTGACCTCAATCCCATAGAAAATTTGTGGGCAGAACTGAAAAAGCGTGTGCAAGCAAGGAGGCCTACAAACCTGACTCAGTTACACCAGCTCTGTCTGGAGGAATGGGCCAACATTTACCCAACCTATTGTGGGAAGCTTGTGGAAGGCTACCCGAAACATTTGACCCAAGTTAAACAATTTAAAGGCAATGCTACCAAATACTAATTGAGTGTATGTAAACTTCTGACCCACTGGGAATGTGATGAAAGAAATAAAAGCTGAAATAAATCATTCTCTACTGTTATTCTGACATTTCACATTCTTAAAATAAAGTGGTGATCCTAACTGACATAAGACAGGGAATTTTTACTAGGATTAAATGTCAGGAATTGTGAAAAACTGAGTTTGAATGTATTTGGCTAAGGTGAATGTAAACTTCCGACTTCAACTGTACCTCCATTGTTGGACTTACACATGAATGATTGATTCTTGAAGAATATAAGTTCTACATGCGTCATGAGCTTAGTTTAACTCTTGTACCCCATCAGAACCCCAAATAGAAGCTTTTTTAATTTCAATGTTTGTAAACAAAGTACATGTAAACAAACACTGTATAGCCTCAAAACATGGTTAAAACTATAATTTCTTGCATCCATAACTCTGTCTATGAATTTGAAATTGGTTACATTTTGCCAGATCCATCCCTTTCTACAGAAACCATGCCAGGGAGGCCACTTTGTCATTGCATTCAACTGTGGATTGCCCCTTTAAGCACTATCTCCCTTATTAATCTGGACCACCCATCCCGGATCCGGGATAACTGTCATCAGAAACGCTGACTAGCATAGCCTAGCCTAGTGCCACAGGGATATAATATAATATAATTTCATGAAATCACAAGTCCAATAGAGCAAATGAAAGATAAACATCTTGTGAATCCAGCCAACATGTCCGATTTTTAAAATGTTTTACAGCGAAAACACAACATATATTTTATGTTAGCTCACCACAATATCCAAAAACACACCGCCATTTTTTCACAGAAAAGATAGCTTTCACAAAACCCACAAATAGAGATAAAATGAATCACTAAACCTTTGAACAACTTCATCAGATGACAGTCATATGACATCATGTTATACAATACATTTATGTTTTGTTTGATTATGTGCATATTTATAGTCAAATTGTGGTTTTACATTGGCGCCATGTTCAGAAATGGCTCCAAAATAGCGAAAGTAATTACAGATAGCAACGTGAAATACAGAAATACTCATCATAAACTTTGATGAAAGATACATGTTTAAAATATAATTAAAGATACACTGGTTCTTAATGCAACCGCTGAGTTAGATTTAAAAAAATAACTTTAGTAAAAAGCACAGCATGCAATAATCTGAGACAGCGCTCAGCCATTCTCCGCCATGTTGGAGTCAACAGAAATACGAAATTACATCAAATATTCCCTTACCTTTGATGATCTTTCATCAGAATGCAGTGCCAGGAATCCTAGTTCCACAATAAATCGTTTTTTTGTTTTATAATGTCCATTACTTCTGTCGAATTAGCAACTTTGGCTAACATGTGTAGTTCACGTGTCCATCGAACTTTACGCTAATGAACGAACACTTCAAAAAGTGATATTACAAATCGAATAAACTGGTCAAACTCAGTTGAGAATCAATCTTCAGGATGTTTTTCTCATATATATCCAATAACGTCCCAAACGGAGCATTTCTTCATGTCTATCTAACGCATTGCAGACAAAGACATCACATGCCCTCTGTGCATGGCCAAGAACTGGCAATCTGCCTGACCTGTCACTCCAAAGGCTCTCATCCGGTCCCACATGAAGCTATATGCTCCATTCCACATTCTACTGCCTGTTGACATCTAGTGGAAGGTGTATGAAGTGCATACAGATCCATAAATATAAGGCAATTGAATAGGCGATGTCTTTCACAGCGACCCATTTCAGAATTTTCACTTCCTGTTTGGAAGTTTGCCTGCCATATGAGTTCTGTTTTACTCACATATATAATTCAAACAGTTTTAGAAACTTCAGTGTTTTCTATCTAATAGTAATAATAATATGCATATCATATGATCTAGGACAGAGTACGAGGCCGTTTAATTTGGACACAATTTCATCCAAAAGTGAAAATGTCGCCCCCTATCCCTAAAAAGTTTTAAGCAGTGCAAATGTTGAGATGTGGTGTGGGCTATTTAAGGCTACTCAGAAATCCATAACTGTTTACTGTATGTTGCATGCCAGAAATTAGGGACTAAGCAATTTAAAGTTGTCTTACCAATGACTTTGAGGTTAATAGCTGCAATCGTGGTTAAGTTCACATTCTTTTTATATGAGAAATGTATTGGAGTGTGTCTGAGGACAGAGGAGTCCTCATAAAAAAATCTTATACTGTAGGCCAGCTGAGGGTGACAGGTGAGTATCTTTAATTTTGTATATCTTGCTGCCCACTCAAATAGCCTCCCCGTCTTCATATTTTACATCATAAAAAATGACAAGCAGTCACAGGTGGGTCAAGTGTGAATGATAAACGGAAATAAACATTCCAATCTCTTAATATGCAAAATATCCCAATTTATAATACATCATACTGTATGTCATTCACACCAAGGAGTAACATATGATAGCATACCATATGAGTTATGAATATGTCAATCATTCATATTTTAATTCAACTGTTTGATTATTTAAGAAAAGGTGTGTACAATTGATTGGTAGGCTATCAAACTGTCCTATCACACTATGATCATAAACACTAGCTTTGAACCATACTAGAGGAGAAAGGTTATCTAATGGCTTTATAAGCACCAGCATTATGAAAGGCAGCAGTATTATGTAAATAATAGCAGGGAGAGAAGCATAGTTTTTTTATAGACAACTATTGATGCACAGTAAGAGGCAAACCTTTTAGCTCATAAGCATTATATGTGCATCATAAAATACATAATGCATGTTTAGACAAAATGTGGGGATATGAAACAGAATAAATAAGTAAATAACAAGACCAATGAAACTAAATCAGTGTAATTGTGCATATAAAAGTGACATAGTATGGATTATTATTGAGATCCCTGAACCCATGGTGTTGTAAAACGATACATCTTTCAGTGGACAGGGGAGATGAGGGAGACATTGCGTCAAAGGCTGCTTGCTACAGGCTCTGCATAAACGACCCTCATTCAACATCCACCCAGGAGGCATTTTCTATTCATCCTAACAAAAACAACACCTGTATACTGGCATGGGAAGTGAATGTAGGACAAGAATGTGTGTTTTTATACAGTATTTTCTATACACTCTTACTGCATACCATAAATACCCAAGGAATATATGAAATATTTGTTCACCAGGGAAGAAATATATGAATATCTGGGTGGAAAAAAATGTGTCATTGGAAGCTATCTATCTTGGGAATGGATACACTAATGGATTCTACAGCCCCCATCGAACCGCTGAGAGGATACAGTGAGCATATGCAATATGTCCTTCAAGACATCTAGGTACTGTAGGTTGGGCGTTGGACCAACAAACATCAGAGGAGCATGTAATGTCTCTCATCATCATAGGACACGTCTGTCAGGGTAGTGGCATGGAGCCAGAGAGTGCTCTCTCATCTCTGGAACTGACCACTAGCACAAAGTAATGAGATCATCCTGGGCAAAGTGATGCTGAGAATCATCTCCTCTCCATCCCTCAATGGCACGGTGTCCACATTTCTCCAGGCCCTTCTGCTGATAGTCCATCCATTCTCTAACAGAGGCCAGTGGCACCGAAGTGATCACTGCCTGGAATAGCCCAGCCCCCAACACAACATCTGACTAGTCAAATCATAGCAGAAACATAGGAAGGATGGAGTTCAATCATATTGACAAAATGAGACATCTGAAGCCCCCTTTAGAGGAGCATTTTTCTTTTCTCACTCCCCACTGTCATCTAAATGACCATTGTCCGACCTAAGTAAGGCCAGGTAATGATATTCGCTGGTTGAGATAGGTATGGCCGGATTGTAGATCTACAGTATTGCCAGTGCATCTCCGGGAAATGTTTTCTATTAAGAGGGCAAAGAAAGGAAATGGCTATTCCAGTTAAAATCTATTTTGCTTTTGGAAAAAAAGTATGAGACTATTTGTGGGTAAATCACAATGCAGAATCAGTGGTGAAGCTGAGGGATGGCAGTGGTCTTAATCCATTAGGCCTGGCAGCCATTGAGAGACTGACTAAAGCCTTCTTTATGCTGCCCCTATATTTGGGGACACATTATTGATAAATCCCTGCAAAGAGCGGCTTTTCAAGACAGACACAAACAAGAGAAAGTAAAAAGGGCCACAATGTGGCCCTGAAGATAAAGCTAAATGTATCACAGACCAGTAAGTGTAACGGGAAAAGACAGTTTAACGGTTTAGAATAATCACAGATGTCAGGAGTTATTTTTCACCGTGTGAGGATGTAAGTTGTCTTAGAAATATAGAGTCAACTAACGGTGAGGTGCTGTGATGTCTGGGAGTGTTCTGATGATGGATGGGCTGGGGCAGCGCCCACAGTAGCCTCACAAAGCCAGAGTGAAATGGCACAGGGCATAGGGCAGAATGACAGACCATGACACAAGCAGACAAAATCAGTAGAACCAAGCTATAGGGACAGACAGACAGCACACACAGCCACAGACAAATAGGCCTTTGACCCACTCTGTCTGCCCCAGAGAGTTGTAGCCACACAGTGGACTGAGCCAGTCACAGTCACATGCTTCACAGAGGAGAATCACATGCCAAAGCCATTACCTCTCTGACTGATGACTTATTCTCCTCACGTTCACACTCATGGACCTAGTTGTTTGGTTTGCAAATTCCAAGATAAAAAAGACTGGGAGGGAGGCCCTAAACTGGAGGCAGGCATGTGCTGGTTTATTGCAAGTGTAAGCAGCTCATCAGAAGATTGGTTCATTGCAAATCCATTTAGTGTGCAGTGCATTAATCATGCTGCAGCCTGCACTGCCTCAGTATTTATGTCGTGGTGTAGTTTCTAGCGAACAGGAGGAGTGGTGAAAATGCTGCCCAACAGCAAGGAAACTCTCATTATGTTTGTCACATCATTCATTGTCCCAATATCGTTAATTTTGTTACACATACTGATTTACTTGTGTTTGAAAGCGCATATTAATAGACTTCAAAATATATGAAATATGGGATGCACCCACACTGCTCGGCAATCTGTTACAGTAGAGGTTATTCACAAACAGTACCTTCGGAAAGTATTCAGACCCCTTGACTTTAAAAAAAAATGTTTTATTTTTTATTTAACTAGGCAAGTCAGTTAAGAACAAATTCTTATTGTCACGACTTCCGCCGAAGTATCCTTGTTCGGGCGGCGTTGTCACCGGCTTTCTAGCCATCGCCGCTCCATTTATCCATTTGTTTTGTCTTGTTCCCTGCACACCTGGTTTTCATTCCCCAATCACACTGCATGTATTTATTCAACTGATCCCCCTCATGCCTTTGTGTGAGATTGTTTTGTGTTACGTGTCTATTTTGACGCGCTATACTGGTATGCATTTATTACGTGTTTTATTTCACGAGGTACGTTTATTTGTTTGTACATAATTATTGTGACTGTTTGCAAATTGGCTGGACGACGCAGTGGCGTCCGTCTGTTGGTTTCTCCTGCCTAAATAAAGCCCCTGTTTACAACTCTCTGCTCTCCTGCACCTGACTCCGCTCCCAGTACGCACACCATTGACACTTATTTTCAATGACGACCTATGAACAGTGGGCTAACTGCCTTGTTCAGGGGCAGAAGGACAGATTTTTCCTTGCCAGCTCATGGATTTGATCTTGCAACCTTTCAGTTGTTAGTCCAACGCTCTAACCACTAGGTTACCTGCCGCCTTATTCTAAAATGTATTAAATAGCTTGTTTCCCTCATCAAATCGACACACAACAAAAAACTGTTCTTTTTTTGTGCTAATTTATACAAAAATATATAAAAACATATAATATTTACATTATTTTTCAGACCCTTTTCTCGGTACTTTGTTGGAGCACCTTTGGCAGCAGTTACAGCCTTGAGTCTTCTTGGGTATGACGCTACAAGCTTGGAAAATCTGTATTTGGGGAGATTTTCCTAATCTTCTCTGCAGATCCTTTCAAGCTTTGTCAAGTTGGATGCGTTGCTGCACAACTTTTTTCAGGTCTCTCCAGCGAGGTTCGATCAGGTTCAAGTCCTGGCTCTGACTGGGCCATACAAGGACATTCAGAGACTTGAATGAAAAACACTGAAAAACACCCCCACAGCATGATGCTGCCACCACCATGCTTCACTGTAGGGATGGTGCAAGGGTTCCTCCAGACGTGACGCTTGGCATTCAGGCCAAAGAGTTCAATCTTGGTTTCATCAGACCAGAGAATCTTGTTTCTCATGGTCAGAGTCCTTTAGGTGCCTTTTGGCAAACTCCAAGCAGGTTGTCATGTGCCTTTTACTGAGGAGCGGCTTCCGTCTGGCCGCTCTAGCATAAAGTCTTAATTGGTGGAGTGCTGCAGAGATGGTTGTCCTTCTGGAAGGTTTTCCCATCTCCACAGAGCAACTCTAGAGCTATCAGAGTGACCACCGGGTTCTTGGTCACCTCCCTGACCAAGGCTCTCTCCCCTTATTGCTCAGTTTGGCCAGGCGGCCAGCTCTAGGAACAGTCTTGGTGGTTACAGACTTCTTCCATTTAAGAATGATGGAGGCCACTGTGTTCTTGGGGGCTTTCAATGCTGCCAAAATGTTTTGTTACCTTTCCCCAGCTCTGTGCCTAGACAAAATCCTTTCTCAGAGCTCTACGGACAATTCCTTCGACCTCCTGGATTGGTTTTTGCTCTGACATGCACTGTCAACTGTAGGACCTTATATAGACAGGTGTGTGCTTTTCCAAATCATGTCCAATCAATTGAAATTACCACAGGTGGACTCCAATCAAGTTGTAGAAACATCAAGGATGATCAATGGAAACAGGATGTACCTGAACTCAATTTTGAGTCTCATAGCAAAGTGTTTAATTAATAATAAATGTGCAAACATTTCTAAAAATCTGTTTTCGCTTTGTCATTATCGGGTATTGCATGTAGATTGCTGAGGCATTTTTTTATACATGTAATACATTTTTAGATTTAAGGCTGTAACGTAACAAAACGTGGAACAAGTCAAGGGTCTGAATACTTTCCAAAGGTTCAGAAAGTTATCATAACCATTGACTTATTCCACATTTTGTTGTATTACAGCCTTAATTTAAAATGTATTAATTATTTTTTTTAAATCTCACTCAATATCCCATAACGACAAAGCACACATTTATTGAAAATTAAATACAAAAATATCTAATTTACAGTACTAGTCAAAAGTTTGGACTACTCATTCCAGGGTTTTTCTTTATCTTTACTCCTTTCTATATTGCAGAATAATAGTGAAGACATCAACACTATGAAATAACACATACAGAATCATGTAGTAACCAATAAAGTAGTAAACAAATCAATATATATTTCATATTTGAGATTCTTCAAAGTAGATACCCTTCGCCTTAAAGACAGCTTTGCACACTCTTGGCATTCTCTCAACCAGCTTCCTGAGATAGTCACCTGGAATGCATTTCAATTAGCAGGTGCCTTGTTAAAAGTTATTTTGTGGAATTACTTTCCATCTTAATGCATTTGAGCCAATCAGTTGTGTTGTGACAAGGTAGGGGTGGTATATAGAAGATAGCCCTATTTGGTAAAAGACCAAGTCCATATTATGGCAAGAACAGCTCAAATAAGCTATAAGAGAAACAACAGTCCATTCTTACTTTAAGACCTTAAGGTCAGTCAATCTGGAAAATTTCAAGAACTTTGAAAGTTTCTTCAAGTGCAGTCAGATGAAACTGGCTATGATGAAACTGGCTCTCATGAGAACCGCCACCGGAAAGGAAGACCCAGAGTTACATCTGCTGCAGAGGATAAATTCATTAGAGTTAACTGCACCTCAGAATGCAGCCCAAATAAATGCTTCACAGAGTTCATGTAACAGACATCTTAACAGAGACTGCTTGAATCAGACCTTCATGGCCGAATTGCTGCAAAGAAACCACTACTAATGGACACCAATAATAAGAAGAGACTAATTTGGGCCAAGAAACACGAGCAATGGATATTAGACATTAAATCGGTTGTTTTTGTCTGTTTAGTCCAAATTTGAGATATTCGGTTCCAACCGCCTTGTCTTTGAAGGATGCATAGTAGGTGATCTCTGATGATCTCTGCATGTGTGGTTCCCACCGTGAAGCATGGAGAACGAGGTGTGATGGTGTGGGGGTGCTTTGCTGTCACTGGTTTATTTAGAATTCAAGGCACACTTAACCAGCATGGCTACCACAGCATTCTGCAGTGATATACCATCCCATCTGGTTTGCGCTAAGTGGGACAATTTAGTTTTTCAACAGGACAATGACCGAAAACACATCTCCAGGCTGAGTAATGGCTATTTGACCAGGGAGTGTGATGGAGTGCTGCATCACCCGACCTCAACCCAAGTGAGATGGTTTGGGATGAGTTGGACCGCAAAGTAAAGGAAAAGCAGCCAACAAGTGCTCATCATATGTGGGAACTCCTTCAAGACTGTTGAAAAAGCATTCCTTATGAAGCTGGTTGAGAGAATGCCAAGAGTGTGCAAAGCTGTCATTCTACTTTTGAAGAATCTAAAATATATTTTGATTTGTTTAACACTTTTTTGTTTACTACACGATTCCATGTGTCCAAACTTTTTACTGGTACTGTACATAAGTATTCACACCCCTGAGTCAATAAATTGTAGAAACACCTTTGGCAGCGATTATAGCTGTCTGTCTGGGTAAGTCTAAGAGCTTTTCACACCTGGATTGTGCAACATTTGCCCATTATTCTTTTCAAAATTCTTCAAGCTCTTTCAAATTGGTTGATTGTTTGTTGATCCTTGGTGGACAACTATTTTCACATCTTTCCATAGATTTTCAAGTAGATTTAAGTCAAAACTGTAACTCGGCCACACAGAAACATTCAATGTCTTCTTGGTAAACAACTCCAGTGTAGATTTGGCCTTGTGTTTTAGGTTATTATCCTGCTGAAAGGTGAACTCATCTCTCAGTGTCTGTTGGAAAGCCGACTGAACCAGGTTTTCCTGTGAGATTTAGCTTGTGCTTAGTTCTATTCCATTTCTTTTTTATCCTGAAAAACTCACCAGTCCTTAACGATTACAAGCAGACCCATAACATGATGCAGCCACTACTATGCTTGAAAATATGGAGTGTGGTACTTATTAAAGTCTTGTATTGGATTTGCCCCAAACATAAAGCTTTGTTTTCTGGATCAAATTGAAATGCTTTGCCACATTTTCTGCAGAATTACTTTAGTACCTTATTGCAAACAGGATGCATGTTTTGGAATATTTGTATTATGTACAGGCTTCCCTCTGTCAAGTAGGTTAATATTGTGGAGTAACTACAATGTTGTTGATCCATCCTCAGTTCTCCTATCACAGCCATTAAACTCTGTAAACTGTTTTAAAGTTACCATTAGCCTCATGGTGAAATCCCTGAGTGGTTTCCTTCCTCTCCGGCAACTGAGTTAGGAAGGACGCCTGTATCTTTGTAGTGATTGGGTGTATCGATACACCATTCAAAGTGTAATTAATAGCTTTGCCATGCTCAAAGGGATATTCAATGTCAGATTTTTTTTCTTCTCCAATCTACCAATAGGTGCCCTTCTTCGCAAGGCATTGAAAAACCTCCCTGGTCTGTGTGGTTGAATCTGTCTTTGAAATTCAGTACTCGACTGAGGGACCTCAAAGATAATTGTATGTGTGGAGTACAGAGATGAGGTAGTCATTAAAAAATCATGTTAAACATTATTATTGCAAACACAGTGAGTCCATGTAACTTATGTGACTTGTTAAGCACATTTTCACTCCTCTACTTGCCACAACAAAGGGGCTGAATACTTATTGACTCAAGACATTTTAGCATTTCATTTTTTATTAATTTGTAAACATAATTACACTTTGACATTATGGGGTATTGTGTGTAGGCCAGTGACAAAAACGAAATGTAATCCATTTTAAAATAAGGCTTTAACACAACAAAACAGTCAAGGGGTGTGAATACATTCTGAAGGCAATGTACGAGTTGATATCTGAGTTGTATTGAAATAAGTTGGGTACAAATGGCAGTGGTGTGTATGGAATCAATATACAGTATATTCCACCCCATTCAAATGCAGTGTCAGAAATGAATCACCCACTCAGAGAGAGGTGCTATGTTTTAAGGCTGTAATTCTAAACCATTTGTGGAGGTAGATGGAGATATTACTGTGTTAATATGAGACTTGCAATTTCCCGTCCTATGGGATCTCAATTACATCCTTGCGGAACTGCATAGAGTGTGGCACTGACATTACTTTCCCAGTTAATGTGATGTTAATACATCCACAGAATACGATTGCACTACAAAAAGGTTACGCGAATTAACCCGGACATAAAAATAACATGCATAAATTGCCGCCCCTCTCCATGTCTTTCATTGTCAAGATTAATAGGTTCCTAGGTGCGAGTCAAATTTTTTATTGGTAGCATCGGTACAAGCTGCACATTCTACGTGGTCACCTCACTCCAAACTTCCTCGTCTTTTAGGAGGCTAAAACAATGATTTGGTCAAACAGTAATGTGCATTATGCTCATGATTCCTTTAATGAAAGTCTCTGCCCTGCCCCTGTGCCTGTTTCACTTGGGCTTGCTGCTGAGATGAGTGAGACACTCACCATTCCTTTCCCCCCTAGCCCTTGCTGTCCAAAGGGAATATGCCTTTCTCTCGTTTCCAGGGCAGGGACATCTGTTTTTTGGGAGATTCTGGGAAATCTGGTCTAAGGCTTACGGTCTAATTGAGTTCTCACTGCTTCCATTATACAGAATTGATGTCATGTTGCTAGCTAGCCAGCTAGCTTCACTAATGTTGCTAGCTAGCAAGCCAGAAATTGAAGAAAGTCTTTTGCCTACAACTAGCTAGATAATTTGCAAGCTAGCGATATGTAGGCTGTTGTCACGCGGAACTAGGTTGGCGAAAGAACCAGACGCAGAGAGAGAGAGAGCCGCTTTGGAAAAAAATATTCCTTATATTTTTTCTTAATTCAAAACTGAATAAGCCCGAACATCAAGGGCGCAGAGAGAACACTTGCAAAAACCCAAACATACACACACGTAACCAAAAACAATCCCGCACAAAACAAGGGCGGGTCAAACTCCTAATTATAGGGATACTCATTACGAAACAAAAAACAGGTGCAACTAATAAGACAAAACAAACAGACAAACGAAAAAGGGATCGGTGGCGGCTAGTAGGACGGTGACGACGACCGCCGAGCACCGCCCGAACAGGCAGGGGAGTCAACTTCGGCGGAAGTCATGACAGCTGTCCACCCACTCTGCCTAGAGTGATGAAATTTAAAAAATATACATATTATCAATATGAATATAAATTTTCTGAATCACTCAGTGGGGTCTTTCTCAAACACACTGTATCATTAAAATGATATCCCAAAAGTCTGATTTTGTATCCTAATACATCTGATAATAAGCACCAAGCTCTGTTGACATAACTTTTGAGGAATTTAAATGTTGTGGTTTTGTGGACTTCACAGTTAATAACCTGTTGGGGATGGGGGCGCTGTTTAGACTATTTATGCTAATGTGGCTAATTTTTTAAACGGCTTCCCACAAAATCCTTGATCGTACAATATGCATATTATTATTATTATTGGATAGAAAACAGTCTATAGTTTCTATAGGAGTTGAAATTTTGTCTCTAAGTGGAACAGAGCCCATTCTACAGCAATTTCCCTGACATGGAGTCAGATTTGAGAAATGTTGGCCACTTTTCTGAAGTCAGTTAAAAGGGCACTGTCGTTGCTATGACTATACGGACACTTCTTACGTCTTCCCCTGGATGCCTTTACGTGATGACGATTCCAACGGGGTCGATTGCTCGTTCACAGGCCCTACAAATGAAAAAAAACTTTAGCTAGCAAGTCTTTTCTTGCTGCGTAACGCGCGTGGAAGACACCGACCCTCTCCTGTTCCAAGCGTTAGTTTAGCCTGTTATATTTCTCCGGTCATCTTTTCACTCGTTATAGGAGTTACAAACATCATGAAGTAGTTAATTTAAAGCGTTTTATAGCAATTTATATCCGTTTAGTGCGATTTTGGGACATTTATTTTTGCAACGATGTGAAAAGTTGGGCACGCTTTTCAGTTCATCCCGAACGCAGTTGACATTTCCACATGGCAAGAGGACAGCTTTCCACCAAAAGACGATTTCTCCCAAGAAAGGATCCTTTGCCCAAGATACTGATGGAAGAACAGCTCAAGGTAGGACATTTTTATTATGATAAATCGTGTTTCTGTCGAAACATTTTAGTGGCTTAGGACGCCATGTTTTTTGACGTAGCTTCGCTTGGCGCAAACTGTATTGAAAAGTAAGGATAAATTAAAAAATGTAATAACGCAATTGTATTAAGAATTAAATTGTCTATCAATCCCTGTCCACCCTATATTTTTTAGTCACGTTTATGAGTATTTATGTATAAGAGTAGATCACTGTCTAAGTGGCGCAAGGACAAATTCTGACCAGCTGAGTTACATTTCACATTGTCTAACCATGATTTTGGTGGCTAAATATAAACATTTTCGATCAAACTGTATATGCATGTTGTAATGTGATGTTACAGGAGTGTCATCGGAAGAATTCTGAGAAGGTTAGTGAAAAAATTAATATCTTTTGGCGATGTTGACTTTTATCGCTCACTTTGGCTAGAATCAATGCTGGGCTGCTAATTGCTATGTGCTAAGCTAATATAACGATTTATTGTGTTTTCGCTGTAAGACACTTAGAAAATCTGAAATATTGTCTGTATTCACAGGATCTGTGTCTTTCGATTCGTGTATGCTGTGTATTTTTACGAAATGTTTGATGATTAGTAGTTAGGTAAACACGTTGCTCATTGTAATTATTCTAGTCCATTTGTGATGGTGGGTGCAATTGTAAACTATGAAGTCTACCTGAAATATGCACTTTTTTCTAACAAAACCTATCCCATACCATAAATATGTTATCAGACTGTCATCTAATGAGTTTTTTTGTTGGTTAGGGGCTATAAATATCTTAGTTTAGCCGAATTGGTGATGGCTACTGGTGTTGGTGGACAAATAAAAGATGGTGGATTATGCTAATGTGTTTTTAGGTAATAGATGTACATCTTTACATATTGTGTCTTCCCTGTAAAACATTTTAAAAATCGGAAATGTTGACTGGATTCACAAGATCTGTGTCTTTCATTAGCTGTATTGGACTTTAATGTGTGAAAGTTAAATATTTTAAAAATATTTTTTTTTGGAATTTCGCGGCACTGGTTTTTCAGTGGGGGGGGGGGGGGGTGCCGCTAGCGCCACGCTGATCCTAGACAGGTTAATGGGTTGCATAAAGCTAAATTAGCATGACATTAACTGAATTAAATGTAAAAGGCTTTGCTAAATAAAAAGCTTGGTAAACCCTCAGTGCGCCATTGACAATTCACAGAGAAACACTTGTTTTGTGAGAAAACTTTGAAAAATAACAGAAATGTTCCATCCTACAAGGGTGAACTCCAATAACTTTTACACGGATTATGATAGCGACTTGAGGTTAGGACCATTGGTTTAATTAGAGGATAATCTACAGAATGACATATTATTTAACCAATTGGTCAAAATATGCTTTTTTGATTGGACACCCTAAAATATGTTGAACAAAGAATTGAATTCACCTTCACCATGCTGTAACGCACGTTGTTCCCGATGCCAAGTAACCAAAAGTTTAGCTTGCAAGCTAGCTAAACGGTTAGCGTAGTCACTAACATAAAAGGCTTTAATTTTTTTATTAACATTTATTTAACTAGGCAAGTCAGTTAAGAACAAATTCTTACTTAAAATGACGGCCAACAGAAGGCAAAAGGCCTCCTGCAGAGCCGGGGATAAAAATAAAAAATAAAAAAAAATATATATATATATATATATATATATATATATATATATATATATAGGACAAAACACACATCACAACAAGAGAGACACCACAATACTACATAAAGAGAGACCTAAGACAACAACATAGCACGGCAGCAACATATGAAAACACATGGCGATTAATTAGGGACGATTTCAAGTTTTCATAACAATCAGTTATCTGCATTTTTGGACGCCGATTATGACCAATTACATTGCACTCCACGAGGAGACTGCGTGGCAGGCGGACCACCTGTCACGAGAGTGCAGCAAGGAGCCAAGGTAAGTTTCTAGCTAGCATTAAACTTATCTTATAAAAAACAATCAATCTTAACATAATCACTAGTTAACTACACATGGTTGATGATATTACTAGTTTATCTAGCTTGTCCTGCGTTGCATATAATCCATGCGGTGCCTATTAATTTATCATCGAATCACAGCCTACTTCCTCAAACGGGTGATGATTTAAGCTCATTCGCGAAAAAAAGCACTGTCGTTGCACCAATGTGTACATAACCATAAACATCAATGCCTTTCTTAAAATCAATACAGAATTAAAAAAACTTTAAACCTGCATATTTAGTTAATATTGCCTGCTAACATGAATTTCTTTTAACTAGGGAAATTGTGTCACTTCTCTTGTGTTCTGTGCAAGCAGAGTCAGGGTACATGCAGCAGTTTCTGGCTCGTTGCGAACTGTGTGAAGACCATTTCTTCCTAACAAAGACCGTAATTAATTTGCCCAAACTTTACATAACTATGACATAACATTGAAGGTTGTGCAATGTAACAGCAATATTTAGACTTAGGGTTGCCGCCCTTTCGACAAAATATGGAACAATTCTGTATTTCACTGAAAGAATAAACGTTTTGTTTTCGAAATGATAGTTTCCGGATTTGACCATATTAATGACCTTAGGCTCGTATTTGTGTGTGTTTATTATATTATAATGAAGTCTATGATTTGATATTTGATAGAGCAGTCTGACTGAGCGGTGGTAGGCAGCAGCACGCTCGTAAGCATTCATTCAAACTTTCCTGCATTTGCCAGCAGCTCTTCACTGTGCTTCAAGCATTGCGCTGTTTATGACTTCAAGCCTATCAACTCCCGAGATTAGGCTGGCATTACTATAGTGCCTATAAGAACATTCAATAGTCAAAGGTATATGAAATACAAATGGTACAGAGATAATTAGTCCTATAATTCCTATAATAACTACAACCTAAAACTTCTTAACTGGGAATATTGAAAACTCATGTTAAAAGGAACCACCAGCTTTCATATGTTCTCATGTTCTGAGCAAGGAATTTAAACGTTAGCTTTTTTACATGGCACATATTGCACTTTTACTTTCTTCTTCAACACTGTGTGTTTGCATTATTTAAACCAAATGAACATATTTCATTATTTATTTGAGACTAAATAGATTTTATTTAAGTATTATATTAAGTTAAAATAAAAGTGTTCATTCAGTATTGTTGTAATTGTCATCATTACAAATATGTATGTGGAGGTTGAGGGCTGCAGTAGGTGTCTCAGATAGGGGAAGTGAGGCCTAAGAGGGTTTTATAAATAACCATCAACCAGTGGATATTGCGACAGGTATACTGAGATGACCAGTTTACAGAGGAGTATAGAGTGCAGTGATTTGTGCTATAAGGAGCATTGGTGGCAAATCTGATGGCCGAATGGTAAAGAACATCTAGCCGCTCGAGAGCACCCTTACCTGCCGATCTATAAATTACGTCACCATAATTGAGCATGGGTAGGATGGTCATCTGAATCAGGGTTAGTTTTGCAAGGAGGAGCAATTGCGATTGAGGAACAAGTCTAGATTTAACCTTAGCCTGAAGCTTTGATATGTGCTGAGAGAAAGACAGAGTACCGTCTAGCCATACTTCCAAGTACTTGTATGAGGTGACTACCTCAAGCTCTAAACCCGCAGAGGTAGCGATCACACCGGTGGGGAGAGGGGCATTCTTCTTACCAAACCACATGACCTTTGTTTTGGAGGTGTTCAGGACAAGGTTAAAGGCAGAGAAAGATTGTTGGACAGGAAGAAAGATTTGTTGTAGAGCATTTAACACAAAATCCAGGGAGGGGCCATCTGAGTATAAGACTATCATCTGCATATAAATGGATGAGAGAGCTCCCTACTGCTTGAACTATATTGTTGATGTAAATTTAACTTCTACTTCATCACAATCCCAGATCCGGGAGCACCCCCATCAGTAAAAAAAGCTGACTAGCATAGCCTAGCATAGCGTCACAAGTAAATACTAGCATCTAAATATCATTAAATCACAAGTCCAAGACACCAGATGAAAGATACACATCTTGTGAATCCAGCCATCATTTCTGATTTTTAAAATGTTTTACAGGGAAGACACAATTGTAAATCTATTAGCTAACCACGATAGCAAAAGACACAACTTTTTTTCCCACCATTTTTTTCCTGCATAGGTAGCTATCACAATTTCGACCAAATAAAGATATAAATAGCCACTAACCAAGAAACAACTTCATCAGATGACAGTCTGATAACATATTTATTGTATAGCACATGTTGTTAGAAAAATGTGCATATTTCAGGTATAAATCATAGTTTACCATTGCAGCCACCATCACAACTCTCACCAAAGCAACTAGAATAACTACAGAGACCATCGTGTATTACCTAAATACTCATCATAAAACATTTCTGAAAAATACACAGTGTACAGCAAATGAAAGACAAAGATCTTGTGAATCCAGCCAATATTTCAGAAGTGTTTTACAGCGAAAACACAATATAGCATTATATTAGCTTACTACAATAGCCAACCACACAACAGCATTGATTCAGGCCAACAATAGCGATAACGAATAAACCAGCAAAAGATATACATTTTTTCACTAACCTTCTCAAACTTATTCAGATGACAGTCCTATAACATCATATTACACAAAACATATAGAGTTTGTTCGAAAATGTGCATATTTAGTGGCACAAATCGTGGTTATACATTGAGAAAAGTAGCCAACAATATGTCGGGAGAAATCTTGGGAGAGGCACCTAATCTAATCAGTAACTAATCCTAAACTTGAATAAAAAATACAGGTTGGACAGCAAATGAAAGAGACATTAGTTCTTAATGCAATCGCTGTGTTAGATTTTTTAAATTAACGTTACTACAACATACAGCGTGCGTTAACCTGTTGGGGATGGGGGCGCTGTTTAGACTATTTATGCTAATTTGGCTAATTTTTGAAACGGCTTCCCACAAAATCCTTGATCGTACAATATGCATATTATTATTATTATTGGATAGAAAACAGTCTATAGTTTCTATAGGAGTTGAAATTTTGTCTCTAAGTGGAACAGAGCCCATTCTACAGCAATTTCCCTGACATGGAGTCAGATTTGAGAAATGTTGGCCACTCTTCTGAAGTCAGTTAAAAGGGCACTGTCGTTGCTATGACTATACGGACACTTCTTACGTCTTCCCCTGGATGCCTTTACGTGATGACGATTCCAATGGGGTTGATTGCGCGTTCACAGGCCCTACAAATGAAAAAACCCTGAAGCTAGTCATTCTTTTGGAGCTGCGTCATGCGCCTAGAGGACATCGGCGCGCACCTGTTCCAAGCGTTAGTTTAGCCTGTTATATTTCTCCGGTCATCTTTTCACTCGTTATAGGAGTTAAAAACATCATAAGGTAGTTAATTTAAAGCGTTTTATAGCAATTTATATCCGTTTAGTGCGATTTTGGGACATTTATTTTTGCAACGATGTGAAAAGTTGGGCATGCTTTTCAGTTCATCCCGAACGCAGTTGACATTTCCACATGGCAAGAGGACAGCTTTCCACCAAAAGACGATTTCTCCCAAGAAAGGATCCTTTGCCCAAGATACTGATGGAAGAACAGCTCAAGGTAGGACATTTTTATTATGATAAATCGTGTTTCTGTCGAAACATTTTAGTGGCTTAGGACGCCATGTTTTTTGACGTAGCTTCGCTTGGCGCAAACTGTATTGAAAAGTAAGGATAAATTAAAAAATGTAATAACGCAATTGTATTAAGAATTAAATTGTCTATCAATCCCTGTCCACCCTATATTTTTTAGTCACGTTTATGAGTATTTATGTATAAGAGTAGATCACTGTCTAAGTGGCGCAAGGACAAATTCTGACCAGCTGAGTTACATTTCACATTGTCTAACCATGATTTTGGTGGCTAAATATAAACATTTTCGATCAAACTGTATATGCATGTTGTAATGTGATGTTACAGGAGTGTCATCGGAAGAATTCTGAGAAGGTTAGTGAAAAAATTAATATCTTTTGGCGATGTTGACTTTTATCGCTCACTTTGGCTAGAATCAATGCTGGGCTGCTAATTGCTATGTGCTAAGCTAATATAACGATTTATTGTGTTTTCGCTGTAAGACACTTAGAAAATCTGAAATATTGTCTGTATTCACAGGATCTGTGTCTTTCGATTCGTGTATGCTGTGTATTTTTACGAAATGTTTGATGATTAGTAGTTAGGTAAACACGTTGCTCATTGTAATTATTCTAGTCCATTTGTGACGGTGGGTGCAATTGTAAACTATGCCATATACCTGAAATATGCACTTTTTTCTAACAAAACCTATCCCATACCATAAATATGTTATCAGACTGTCATCTAATGAGTTTTTTTGTTGGTTAGGGGCTATAAATATCTTAGTTTAGCCGAATTGGTGATGGCTACTGGTGTTGGTGGACAAATAAAAGATGGTGGATTATGCTAATGTGTTTTTAGGTAATAGATGTACATCTTTACATATTGTGTCTTCCCTGTAAAACATTTTAAAAATCGGAAATGTTGACTGGATTCACAAGATCTGTGTCTTTCATTAGCTGTATTGGACTTTAATGTGTGAAAGTTAAATATTTTAAAAATATATTTTTTTTGAATTTCGCGGCACTGGTTTTTCAGTGGGGGGGGGGGGGGTGTGCCGCTAGCGCCACGCTGATCCTAGACAGGTTAAAGCGAGACCGCACCGAAATTAATGGCGGATTATGAGTTTAACCTGTTGAGGAAAGAGGGCGCTGTTTTCACTTTGGGGGAAAATCGTGCCCAATTTAAACGGCCTCGTACTCAATTCTTGCTCGTACAATATGCATATTATTATTACTGTTGGATAGAAAACACTCTCTAGTTTCTAAAACCGTTTGAACTATATCTGTGAGTAAAACAGAACTCATTTGGCACAAACTTCCTGACCAGGAAGTGGAAAGTCTGAAATCGAGGCTCTGTTCTAGGTCCTGCCTATAAATGGGCATGATACGTATTAGTATACATGCACGTCATACACCTTCCCCTCCCTGGATGTCAAGAGGTGGTGAGAGAAGAAATGGAGTGTTTATCTTGGTCTGAAGTGGAATAAATCCTCTTGGAATGACGTATCACCCATTTCCTGTTTTCAGGAAGGCGCGAGAAGGAACCGGGGATTGCCTTATGAAAAGCTTTCGTTATAGGCGACTACTATCTCCGGCTTTGATTTTATTTGATACATGTGACCATATCATCGTAAAGTATGTTTTTTCAATATAGTTTAATCAGATTATTGAAATTTTTTTGGGAGTTTTGCCGTGTTCCGTTCTCTTCCGTTTGTTGACATGGAGAGATTCGTGCCACTTGGCTAGTGTGCTTGCTAAATCGAGAGGGAAAGAGGCCGTTCTAAATCCAAACAACGATTGTTCTTGACAAAGGACCCCTTGTCCAACATTCTGATGAAAGATCAGCAAAAGTAGGAAACATTTTATGATGCTATTTCATATATCTGTCGTACATGTGAACTAGTCGTTGGCGCCAAGAGTTTGGGTACTCTCTAGCTATACCGAAGCTGTATGTCGTAATGAAGTTATTTTTAGAATTCTAACACGGCGATTTCATTAAGAACTAATGTATCTATCATTTCCTATACAACATGTATTTTTTAGTTATGTTTATGAATAGCTATTTGGTCAGAATATGTGTGTCAGAAAAAGTGTCAGAAAAATATCCGGACATTGTGGGAAAAAGTAGCTACGTTAGCACAATGTATAACCACTGATTTCAGCTCTAAATATGCACATTTTCGAACAAAACATAAGTGTATGTATAACCTGATGTTATAGGACTGTCATCTGATGAAGCATATCAAGGTTAGTCAAAAATTATATATCTTTTGCTTGTTTGTTACGATCGCTAACTTTTGCTACTGGGAAATGGCTTGTGTTTTTGGCTATTGTTGTAAACTAATATAACGCTATATTGTGTTTGCTGTAAAACACTTAATAAATCGGAAATATTGTCTGGAATCACAAGATGCCTGTCTTTCATTTGCTGTACACTATGTATTTTTCAGAAATGTTTTATGAGTAATTAGGTATTTGACGTTGGTGTCTGTAATTATTATGGCTGCTTTCGGTGCAATTTCTGATTGTAGCTGCAATGTAAACTATGATTTATACCTGAAATATGCAAATTTTTCAAACAAAACATAGATTTATTGTATAACATGTTATAAGACTGTGATCTGATGAAGTTGTTTCTTGGTTAGTTAGGTTGGTTCTTGGTTAGTTAGGTTGGCTTTGTGCATGCTACCTGTGCTGTGAAAAATGTCTGTCCTTTTTTGTATTTGGTGGTGAGCTAACATAAATATATGTGGTGTTTTCGCTGTAAAATATTAAAAAAAATCGAACATGTTGGCTGGATTCACAAGATGTGTACCTTTCATTTGCTGTATTGGACGTGTTAATGTGTACAGGTTAATGTGTACAGTACAGGTTAAACTGGCAGGTTGACTTAATTCCTAACCTTGCTTGCCATGGCATTGGCTACTAGCTAGCATACTAACTTAATGTTTTGAATTAACATTATATATTTATTTAATTGTATATACTGTACATGATCATAGTTTTTGCAAACTCCTAAGCATTTTTTTTATTTAGGTACCTAGCTAGCTAGCTTTGCAAACGTTAGCTTAGCAAGCTAGCTACCTGTCTCAGACTACTGGGTTCCTAAGTGACAGTGGCTGAAAAATCAAGAGTAGGCAATAGAGAAATGGCTGTGAAATCAGTTCTAGCTTAGTTTAGAAGAAAGTCTGATGTTAATTTTCTACTGGAGAGTTACTTATTATTAACTCGTAGTGTACAGCAGCTGCCATTACTGCAGCAGCGAAAAAACGGAAGGTCACCTGCAATTTGTGCCCACCTCGCGCAAGAAAGGCCTATGTATGCATTCGGCTACACACTCGTATTCCCCGTGGACCGGTTCATACATAAAATTCTCCATTCAGGCTACAAAGGGGTCAATTTCTTCCTCAACTCTCCGAGACTAACATTAGCTATTCTAGCATGGTGTTGGAAAATGGGGTTTCATAAAGAAAGTAAGCATATTTTCCCCATTTTCCCCCGCCTTCCCACCATTTCAATGAGTTAACTTTTACTGCCTCAGAAACCCGGATCCGGGATCACCCCCCACCCCCCCCCCACACTGATTAGCATCACTAGCATAGCGTCACATTTAAATAGTAGCATCTAAATATGATTAAATCACAAGTCCAAGACACCAAATGAAAGATACAGATCTTGTGAATAAAGTCACCATTTCAGATTTTTAAAATGTTTTACAGGGAAGACAAAATATGTAAATCTATTAGCTAACCATGTTAGCAAAAGACACCCTTTTTATTTGTCCACCATTTTTTCTCAACACCAGTAGCTATCACCAATTCGGCTAACTAAGATATTGATAGCCACTAACCAAGAAAAAACCTCATCAGATGACAGTCTGATAACATATTTATGGTATAGGATAGGTTTTGTTCGAAAAATGTGCATATTTCAGGTATAAATCATAGTTTGCCATTGCAGCCAGCATCACAAATCTCACCAAAGCTCCTAGAATTACTACAGACAGCAACGTGTATTACCAATTTACTCATCATAAAACATTTCTTAAAAATACACAGCACATAGCAATGGAAAGACACAGATCTTGTGAATTCAGACAACATTTCAGATTTTCTAAGTGTTTTACGGCGAAAACACAATGAATCGTTATATTAGCATACCACATATGCAAACGTTACCAGAGCATTGATTCTAGCCAAAGAGAGCGATAACTCAACATCGCCAAAAAATATTAATTTTTTCACTAACCTTCTCAGAATTCTTCAGATGACACTCCTGTAACATCATATTACACAATCCATATAGACTTTGATCGAAAATGTGCATATTTAGCGGCACAAATCGTGCTTACACAATGGAAATAGTGTTCAACTACTCAAGCAATCTGGCCGGCGCCATTTTGAAAATACAAATATTTTTATCAAAAACTATTCATAAACTTGACTAAAAAAATACAGGTTGGACATGAAATGAAAGATGTATTAGTTATTAATGCAACCGCAGAGTTAGATTTTTAAAATTAACGTTACTAGACATACAGTGTGCGTTACAGCCAGACTAGTGACGCAATAACGGCGTCACTATTCACCATTATTGAGTTTACATTTTTCCACATAAAAACGGAATAACATCATAAATAGCTCTTACTTTTCGACGAGCTTCCATCAGAATCTTGCCATGGTGGTTCTTTGTCCAAAAGAATCGTTGCTTGGTTGTAAAACGTTGCATTCAACTTCTGATATAGCAGCTAACACTAGCTAGCAATAGCTATTTTGCACCAACGTGTCCAAATCCTCAAGGCGCAATACTGTTGAAATTCCGAAAAATAGCAATATACTCGCATAATCTGATATAACTCGGTTTAAAATAGCTTCGTTATGATGCTTCTAACACCTATGTCTAATTAAATTACAGATGGATACATCTAACGTTTAAAATTGAGCGTTTGAAAATGGCATCCTGAGGTCCACTTCGCGCAATGTTCAGCTTCGAAAGGAAGGCTCCTCTCGCTCCTTGGCCTTTTATAACCTCTGAGAGCTACGCAGCAAGCCCATTCCACTTCTCATTGGTTACTGACATCCAGGGGAAGGCGGGTGCAGTTCATGTCGTTCCATAGGATATTCACAGACTTTCAAAACTGATCTGAAATCAGAGCTTCGCTCTCAGACCATCGCAGTACCTGTCATGGATTTCGCTGTAGAAAGAGTTCTGGGTCACCCACAGACAAAATTCCAACGGCTATAGAAACTAGAAAGTGTTTTCTATCCAATAGAATTAATAATATGCATATTGTACGATCAAGAATTGAGCACAAGGCAGTTTCATTTGGTGACACCCAGAAATAAAAAATGCTAATTGCGCCACCTGTTGGCAAAAGGTTAAGGAGGAAATCAAAGATTTGCAGCCTGAATGGAGAATGTTTTATATACAAACCAGTCCATGAGGGATTCAAGTGTATTGCCAGCTGCAAACTGTCACATGTGCTCCCTCTCCGGCGTCTAGGTCTCCAGGCGGCTCGTCACGGCGCATACCTGTCAGCATCGTTACGCACACTTGCACGTCAGACTCACCTGGACTCCATCACCTCCCTGATTACCTTCTCTACATACGTCACTCCCTTTGGTTCCTTCCCCAGGCGTTATTGTTTCTGTTCCTGTGTCAGTTCTGTGCGTTGTTCGAGTTTCTTCGTTTTTGTATTATGATTTCCTTATTTATTAAAACACTCACTCTCTGAACTTGCATCCTGACTCTCAGCACACATCGTTACAGAATGACACCTCACCTAAGGGAAGCATCAGGGAGTGTTTTTTTGTGTCAGGTGGAATGACGTCGGGTCCGGGAGCTGCTATAGGCTTTCATGCTTCAGCCAGATCGCCAGGCTCCCCTGCCTCAGCCGGCTTGTTGGGCTTTCATGCCTTCGCCGGATCGCCAGGCTTCCCTGCTTCCACTGGCTCATCAGGCTTTTGTGCCTCAGCCGGATAGCCAGGCTCTCCTGCCTCAGCCGGTCTGTCAGGTTCCTGCGTCCCAGCTGCCGACAGGTTTTCGCGCATCAGCAGGGGTGACCGGTCCGCTCCTGAACCCCGGGATCGTATTTTTGGTTGGCGTCCTGCGGCTGGAGCAACACGTCAGGGAGGAGGTACTGTCACGTGAGCTCCCTCTCCGGCCTTTTGGTCTCCAGGCTGCTCGTTATAGCCTTTGCCTAGCCTTTTCCTACCTGGCAGAATGATATGATGATCATTTGGCGCACACCTGTCACCATCATTTCGCGCACTTGCTCATCATCAGACTCACCTGGACTCCATCACCTCCCTGATTACCTTCCTTACATGTCACTTCCTTTGGTTCCTTCCCCAGGCGTTATTGTTTTTGTTCCTGTGTCAGTTCTGTGCATTTTTCATGTTTCTTAGTTTTGTACTATGTTGTGTTCATTTATTAAAACACTCACTCCCTGAACTTGCATCCCGATTCTCAGAGCACATTATATAGAAATATTCCCATTGGACGGTAAGATGAAACGACTCGATAGCGCCATCTGCCGGTCTTTGAGCTATCTCCCCTCGTGCTCTGGGAGAAAATGTGTTCTGGTTGTAGGCTATAACATTCCCAAATCCAATTGCAGGAAAAACACAGCTTTGGAAGCTACTGCTTAAAAATCTGCACTGCTGAGAATGTGCACAGAATCACGGAATCCATACATTAAAAAGGAATTCAACAATATTCTAAATGTACTGAACAGAATGCATCAGTGATTTGTATTTCCTGCAACTTTCTGAAGAGGCAACTGCACGGGAATGCCCCCGTCTGTGTGTGTGCGGTGTGCCCGTCTACAACTTTGTGTAGCCATTAGCGACGATGTTAATAACTGTCTACTGGTAGATAGAAAGGCATCCCCAAAAACCTTCTCAAATAAATGTTAACTAGCCTTTGCCTACCTGGCATAATGATAAGATGATTATTTGCAATTAAAGGGTAACTACACTCTAAAATCAAAATGTTTTATATTATTCCCAGACCTTAAAAAGGTGGTCTCCTGATATGGTTTAGACAATATTAGACAAAAAATATAAGATTTTATAGGGCCATACTACAACTGCAAAAAAAAAAAAAATCTGTATATTGAATTTACTGTTGGATTATTGCATTGCTACTAGTAGTGGATTTATGTTTAGAGTTAGTGATCCAGGCTGTATCACAACCGGCCGTGATTGGGAGTCCCATAGAGCGGTGCAATTGGCCCAGCATCGTCCGGGTTTTGCCGGTGTAGGCCGTCATTGTAAATAAGAATTTGTTCTTAACTGACTTGCCAGGTTAAATTAAAGAAAGGTTAAATAAAACAATATATAATAATTAAAGTGACCTAGGTCAGGGGTCCTCAAAGTGGGGAGGTACTGCTTTAAAAAAAAAATATATATATATATATATTACTAACAACAACATTTTAAACACATTTTGGCTAAGGGATCCGTGGAATAAGTTTAGAGTGTGTAATACAATACAATACTATTAATCTTTTATGTTCTCAACCCTGGCCAACATGGGCCTGGGGATACTGGTATCCTCAGCACTCCACTATTTTTACATAAATGCATTGTAATTTAAGCTTTAAAACTGCAATGTTTTCTGTCTGCCTCCTAGAAAACGTGTAGAATTGCAGGATACTAGCTTTAAAGCTGTACCAACAAAACATTTCTCTGCTCCATGACAAAATGTGTACAATTACAGGAAATTTGCTTGGAAACAACTTAATTATCTCTGATGCGGGCCAAGAAACAGGCCTTTAAAATGTTCCTTCCCAGGGCCCGAGCCCTATGTCCGAGACTTGGTTCGTCCGGCCATGAACTGCAGAAGTCATAGTAAAACTATTTTTTTATCTCACTCGAGTTGTGTTCTGATTATGAGGAGGTCCCTGATGAATTTGCTATCATAAAAGGGTTATCCAGACCCCAAAATGTTGAGAACCCCTGATCTAGCTAATTTGTTTTGAGTTTCCACTTACTCATGTGGTGAATTAGCCCCAAATAAATTAGCCTATGATACGTGACTCATTTCAGAAAACTAGGCGTATGTCGCGTGTCACTACTTCACAGAAGAGACATTTGAACATAAACTATTTTTTTAAAATCTAAACGCGTTTTTTGGCAGAAAGGCCTTCTTGAACATGTGAACTGTCATGTGCCGTAATAACAAACTTGTATGCCATCTGTAAAGCAGAATAAAATTGTTAAATTACGAGCCTAGTTGGTTTAGCCATAGAAAAAGTCAGAAACCTTCCCGCTAGCCATGAGTGGCTGAGATAAGTGGGCTGGACATGCCGAGAGATGAGTTCGGATTGGTCTGCCATGTAGTATGCTTCTGTCTACTTGAGCTGGTCAGTATGTGTAGGTAATCCTGTCTAACGCTGTTTAAAAATATATATTGCCTAGTAGAACTGCATAAGTGTTGCTCTCCACTTTCTGGAGGACTGAGTTTTGAAATCAGTGGAATTAGAATATGATAGCTAAGGAGATGGAGAAAACACCTGTCTCCAGATTACATCTGGAACCTGTCTCCAGATTACATCTGGAATCTGAATATCTGGACTAGTCCAGTGACTGCTGAGAAAGATCAGCTGACAACAGGGGAAAGTCCTTGTGGCGGCACGGAGAGACGGCTGACAGGAGGGAATAGACCCCACTGGGGCAGTCATGGGGTAGCTTCCCATTTCTGTAGTTTCCCATACTTCGCAGTATGTTGGAAACACCCGCTTTTAGCTACAGAAAGTCAACATACGAGAATACCCCTAGAGTCTGCGAGAGCGGGGGCGGAAGATGACTCATCGGCTGACAACATGGTAACGACTGGACCGGAAACGACTACGAGTAATGAGAGCACAGCACAAGAGATCACCACAGCAACTGTCACAAGTTCCGCTGCAACAGCAGGCCACAAACAGATGCAGGTATGTGTCTGTGGTTGGAGGAAAGTTACATCACACCATGGGTTGAGGATCCACCAGGGGAAGAAGGGGTGTCTGGGTAAAGAGAGACAGAGGCCTCGCATTGATCACTTTCTGCGAAAGCGATCAAATCAGTCGAATGAAGCACAGCAACTGGACGCAAACCATAGTTTGCAGTGCATCAGTACCACTGTCATGGAGGACATAAACTCAAGCACCGAAGTAACAACTGAGGTGGAACCAACAACAGGAGTGGAACTCACCCAGCCTCCCAGACCTGCAGTCGAGAGGAGACTACCAGGGCACAGACCGTATGTGAAGTGGCCTGGCGCCAGTGACAAGAAGTTGTGGGAAGCAGTGAATACTGACCTTACCTTGACCCTCGAGAAACTTCGAGGCACAGTGGAGAAGAAGTTGGAGAGGATGGGGGACATCATCTATGAGTACGGGGCAGAAAGCTTTGGAGTGCAAGAGGCAAAAGGCGGGACAAAGGTTCCAACCCCACCAGTTTCCAGGAGGCAACAAGAAATCAAGCGCCTCGTTCAAGAAAGGAGACAGCTTAAGAAACAGTGGAAGAAGGCCTCGGAAGTGGAAAAGGAGGGCATAGAGGCACTTCAGGCTGACATTAAAACCCGGTTGGCATCCCTCCGTAGAGCAGAGAACCTACGGAAACGCAGAAGGAAGAAAGAACAAACTAGAACTCGATTCTATAAAGATCCCTTCAAGTTCCTTAAAAGTCTCTTCACGAAGGAAAAAAGTGGAGCTCTAAAAACAACAAAGAAAGACCTAGAGGAGCACCTGATAACAACAAACTTTGACTCAAAGCGACATGAACATCTGGCCATCCCATCAGATATCCCACCCATTGAACCCCCGGAACATCATATTGAGACCAGCCCTCCGACATGGAAAGAGGTGGAAAACACAGTTCGACGGGCAAGAACAGCATCAGCCCCGGGGCCAAATGGAGTCCCGTACAAAGTGTATAAGAACGCACCAGACGTCCTGAGGGTCCTCTGGAGGCTTATGAGAACAGCTTGGCAGAAGAAGATAATACCCAAAGTGTGGCGTAGGGCAGGCGGGGTCCTGATCCCTAAGGAGAAGGATGCAGTGAACATCAGCCAATTCCGCCCAATCTCCTTACTGAATGTCGAGGGTAAAATCTTCTTTAGGGTCATTGCCCAGAGGATGTCCGAGTACCTGCAAAGGAATGCGTACGTCGATACATCTGTACAGAAGGCAGGAATATCAGGGTTCTCTGGCTGCTTGGAACACTCCAGCATGATCTGGCACCAGATCCAAATGGCCAAGGTGGAGAAAAGGGACCTCCACGTAGTCTTCCTCGACCTCGCCAATGCATTTGGCTCTGTGCCCCATGAACTCCTGTGGTCTGCCTTCAGATTTTTCCACATACCGGACACCATCACAACGCTGGTGAAGTCGTACTTCAAGGATCTGCAGTTCTGCTTCACCACCTCAGAGTTCACCACCTCATGGCAGTGCCTGAATGTAGGTATAATGGCGGGATGTACCATTTCTCCGTTGGCATTCATAATGGCAATGGAGGTTATCATCAGATCCTCAAAATGGGTTGCTGGTGGACAGCGAGTCGACTCTGGTTTCCGCCTCCCTCCACTCAGAGCCTACATGGACGACATTACAACATTGACCACCACTGTCCCATGCACCAGGAGACTGCTCAGAAAACTTGAGGAGAACATCAGCTGGGCCCGTATGAAGATTAAACCATCCAAGTCACGCAGCATCTCGATTGTGAAGGGAGTACTCTCTGACCTGAAATTCTTCATCGGAGATGACCAAATCCCAACAGTGTCTGAGCAGCCGGTAAAAAGCCTTGGAAGGTGGTATGATGCAAGCCTGAAGGACAAAGACCAGGTGCAACAGCTGCGCAAAGACATCAGTAGTAGCCTACAGTCCATCGACAACACCCAGCTACCTGGAAAGTTAAAGGCCTGGTGTCTGCAGTTTGGTCTCCTACCCCGGGTGTTGTGGCCCCTAGCAGTGTATGAGGTTCCAATCTCAACAGTGGAGAAGATGGAAAGAGGAGCCACAGGCTACTTAAAGAAGTGGCTCGGAGTTCCACGATGCCTTACCACCATAGGCCTCTATGGAGATGGTGTCCTCAAGCTGCCCCTCACCAGTCTAACAGAGGAATTCAAGTGTGCAAAAACCAGGCTCCAGATGACACTGAATGAATCTCGAGACCCAGTGGTGAGCAACAACGCGCCGACCTTGGCAACTGGGCGCAAATGGAGGCCAGGAAAAGCAGTCCAGGAGGCAACAGCAGCCCTCAGACATGCTGACATTGTGGGTCATGTTCAGCAAGGGAGAGGAGGCCTTGGGCTAACTAGCCGTGCTGCTTGGAGTAAGGCCACTGCACCAGAGCGGCGGAAGATGGTAGTGCAGGAAGTACGCCATCAGGAGGAGGCTGCAAGGTGGGCCAAGGCAGTCTCTCTTGCCAAACAGGGACAGTGGACTCGATGGGACAGTGTGGAGAAGAGGAAGATCAGCTGGAAGGATCTGTGGGCCATGGAAGCGAGGCGGTTGAGCTTTTCCATCAGAGCAACATATGACGTCCTTCCAACACCAGTTAATCTTCACCAATGGTATGGTGAAGATCCGGACTGTGCCCTCTGTTCCATGCCAGCCAACCTCAGGCACATTCTCACAGGGTGTAAAACAAGCCTCACCCAAGGACGCTACACTTGGCGTCACAACCAAGTCCTTAAAAACCTTGCGTCCGCCCTGGAGGACAAGCGAGCTGCCACCAACTCCCTACCACCCCCAGCAGCATCACACCCCTTACGGACGACCTTTGTCCGCGAAGGGGCTAAACCACCGAAGAGCGGCTCTACACCATTAGAGCGAGACCAGCTGCGCTTGGCCCGCGACTGGAAAATGCTAGCTGACATTGGCCGGCAACTTGTGTTTCCTCCGGAGATCGCAACCACCACCCTAAGACCTGACATGGTGCTCTGGTCCCATTCGCTCAAGAAGGTCTTCATCATTGAGCTCACAGTACCCTGGGAGGACTCAGTAGATGAGGCTTATGAGCGGAAACATCTGCGCTATGCCAATCTAGCTGCCGAAGCACGGCATCATGGCTGGAACACAGAAGTCCGACCAGTGGAGGTGGGCTGCAGAGGTTTTGTGGCGACATCTACAACCAGACTGCTTAGAGACCTGGGAATTAAGGGCCAGAGCCAGCGTTCGGCAACCAAAGCTGTATCCGAGGCGGCAGAAGGCAGCAGTCAATGGCTCTGGATGAAGAGGAAAGACCCCAGCTGGGCCCCGAAGTGAGAGGGCCAGGAGGTATGCGGTCAACAATGCTTGACTCAGGGAGGAAGACGCCCCTGCCATGCATAGTCGCATGGGATGTTGGCTATCAACAACAACGCAACTCCTATGACTAATTGGGAATGGGACGCAAGCGTAGGATTGATCACCCTGTCGCTGGCCGCCTTTGGGGAGGGTGTATAGTGTGAAAGGCCGAAACACCCTAGGAACCAAAGGTACACTACTGACGATGCGCTCCCCAAATTTCACCAGTCTCACTGTTCATGAACTCTTGGAAGTGCTTGCACAAAGGATAGTAACATCTCATCCTGTGTTCTTGGAATCTTCAAACTAAGGGCAACCATGGCATCAGAGAGAGAGAGTTATATATCTTTCAGATATTACATGTCTATAATTTTGTCACAAAGTAATTTTCATTTCAAGTTAAAGTGTACTGTTAGTTGCTAGCTAAAGTTAGCTGGCTGGCTCGCTAGCTAACGTTACATGTATGATCTGTGTAGTAATATTATTCGTACTTCAGAGCCATTTGCTTGGCTAGTTATAGACTAATGTTAGCTAGCTAACATTGAACCTGGTTGGGTAGCTACCTGCAGATTCATGCAAGGTATTAACGTCATGAGTTGGGATTATGGTTAATTGTTTAGCTAGCTAGCTACATGTCTTAACAAAAGACTCCACTTTGCAAGTAACCATTTCAAAATAATTTGAATGATGTCACTGTGACAACTGTTGATAGACGTAGCTGGTAAAGGGCAAAGAAAAACTGACAGATTTACGAACGCTCAACACCTGTTGAATATGGCTGGTGTCAGTAAACGTTGGCAAAAAAAGTGTAAATTGTTGCAAGCAGCACAGTTGCAGTCACCAACGCTCTGGATAAAATAAACATAGCCTAAACAGCTCTGCTAGAGCGAGTAAAATGGTCAGCGAGCTATTTGTGTATGGAAATAGCTAGCAAGCTAGCCAATGTTAGCCAGTTAGCTTGGGTGCTTGACTGCTGTTGTTAGGACAGAATGCTCTGATCAATCCTCAAAAAGATGGGTGGGGCTAAAGCTTAAGAGGGTGTGAACAATGCTGAATGGGTGTAGACAAAGAAGAGGTATCTCTATTTAACTAAATACAATTCTGAAGCCCTATTTTAACAGTAAAACATAACAATAGCCTAATTGTCAACCCAACATTCCTGACAATCACTGGATTAGGTTGCACATCAAAATATTTTGAATCATGCATTCCTGCATTGACATGTTACCTGCTTAGAAAAAAAGGTGCTATCTAAATGGGTTCTTCGGCTGTCCCCATAGGAGAACCCTTTGAATAACTAGTTTTGGTTCCAGGTAAAACCTTTTTCAGTTCCAGGTAGAACCCTTTGCACAAGGGTTCTTCTATTAGGACAGCTGAAGAACCCTTTTGGAACACTTTTTTCTAAGAGTGTAAATGAAACAATGTTCCTCTTGAATACTATCTCATTGGTCTGTTACACCTTTTCATAAAGCACTGTGAATGACTTTATAAAACAGTTCCACATTTTTTCTATTGCGACCAAATTATGGGCTGTTGCCAACAACTGAAAAAGTTGAAAATGTTAGTCTGGTGCCCTGGTCTGAAGCATCTTCAATTATGCGTGGTGATTAACTCAATTATTTATCACCTTAAAGCTTTAATTAGTATACAGTACTAACTGTTCATTATAACCCCACACATTTCCATTAAACTGTGAACCAAGCAACATAGAGTACACACTCTTTTCTTACTGAGAGGACACTGAAAGCCTGCACATGTTTTACAAAGAATAGAACATACAGTTCAATAAAAAATGGAGACTGAAAGACACATACTTTTATCAACCATCACCCCCCCATTCATTATTATGAGATATGGCACCATTCATTATTATGAGATCTTGCTTAATCTAAATATAATGTTCAGTTCTATGATCTTAACCTTCCTATTGCGAGTGTGTATGGTTGAGAATGGGGGACATTGATAATGCAGTAAAAACATAAGTGGAAAAGAGGTGCTTGTAACGTGTAAGCTAGCAGCGCAGTGTACAGTATGCAGAGGTCAGGGCCTGTCAGATACTATCTTCACAAACACAACTGCATAAGAAATTCACATAACGGTAAATGTAACCTTCTAGCAACTGGAGGCACACTGACAGAAATAGTGTACTGAAACCATAGACATTAAAACCCAGTAGACAGTGATAGCGCTGACGTCATCAACATATCCCTATGGAAAACTCCTGATGGCGGATGGAGCCAGAAGTATTTGAATTTGAAGTGCGCCATATTGCTGAATGGGTCTGAATGGCACCAAACAATCGCTATGGATCATGGTGAAAGTGGCCCTAACTAGCAAAGGATCATGGTCAATGTAGTCATTTTCATCCTGCCTGAGAGAGTCAGCCTTAATGACTCCTTGTAGCCTGCCTGCCCATGATTGGTCTGTGTCAGCAAGCGGTCCTGTGTGATGACACATGTAGTAATCAGAATGGATCACTATTTAATCATTTATCTTAATTTGTAGCGAAGTTAAAAGAATCCACTGTGGGGATGAAACTTATTTTAGAGGCCAAAAACGGCTGTCTAAAGAAAATGATGTTGTTTGGCAGAACGATCGTAATTTAGATAAGCTTTCTAGGGCAGACCAGGCCTTTTGCATTGCTAGGTTTCTACGCAGTAGCCGACCAGCACAGCTCATGACTTCAAGCTCCAGACCGAAAACTGGGGGCCTGATTGAAAAAAGTATGAGGCAATGGTGTGACACTGGCATGTATTACAATGCAGCAATACAGAGAGTAAAGCAACGCTGCCATGCAACCGCTACTGCTACTGGGCTATACTTGGGACAATGCAAGTGGCAAACCCCGAGACATACCAGAAAATAAAGA
The DNA here is from genome assembly GCF_029448725.1 of Salvelinus fontinalis. NCBI lineage: Eukaryota > Metazoa > Chordata > Actinopteri > Salmoniformes > Salmonidae > Salvelinus > Salvelinus fontinalis. The sequence goes on from NC_074682.1 coordinate 13,026,698, forward strand.
TTTCTGGGGAGTTTTGAATTCTGCACGTCACACTGAAATAGAAACTCTCACACAGTGCTCAAAGAAGCACCTGTGAAATTCCTCTCCTGCAGGTGGATGTTTAAATTACTGACAGGAGGTAGGATTTCAAAGATGAAGGAGTGGAATATGCAAAACCGCAGAAGATCATGGAAAGAGAAAGTTTAGAAGTGTGAATCTGAAATATGGAATAGATTATGCATACAGGAAGATTCAGAGCTATGGGAGTTGAGGTTATTTGAGATTTGACATATGTTTTTATATATTTAAAAAACGTAACTTTATTTGCACACTAAAAATGTGTACACTCAAGTTAGACATGTACATATGTACAGTATTTGTAAACATTACCCATAATATGTTTCTGAATGTGTTAGGTCTATGAAATTGCTTTGTCAACAATTAAGAGAGCAGAAAATAGAGACAAAAATGTGCTCTGTATTTGCTACTAGAAGAAGCAATCACAAAACGCAATGGCTTGTATGTACAAGCTCCAAAGATTATTCAGCCCCGATCTGACTGCCTTGGGAGCCTTGACCAAAACTCAATTTCCAGAATACATATTGAATCCTCTGAGACATTCCTCTGAAAGGAAGTCTCCAAGTCTCAAAAACTGTACTTCAGCCCAAGTCACTACCCCAGTGTACCTCAAACTTATACTTCACACTTTTTGAAGACATAAATTCTACATGACATGTTTTAGATTTCTGTTTAAATGGAAATTGCTACTGTTATAATATAATTTGCGAGGGTTTGTGCAGTATCTGTCTTGCGTGACAGGCCAACACGCTTGTCCTCTTTTAGGCTGATGCAGGTGGCCCTGGACTCAGTCGAGTCTCTACTACAGTATATAAAGTGCCTTCCCAAAGTATTCATACCCCTTGACTTATTCCACATCTTGTTATGTTACAGGATTAATTCAAAATGGATTACATTTATTTTTTCCCTCACCCATCTACACACAATATCCCACAATGACTAAGTGAAAACATGTTTTTAGAAATTGTTGCAAATTTTTTGAAAATTAAATTCAGAAATATATCATTTACATAAGTATTCACACCCCTGAGCCAATAAATGGTATAATCACCTTTAGCAGTAACTCTCTTCGAGCTTTGGATACCCGGATTGTACAATGTTTCGTTTGCACATTATTATTTAAAAAAATGTTCAAGCTCTGTCAAGTTGGTTGTTGATCATTGCTAGACAGATATTTTCAAGTTAAGTCATAGATTTTCAATCCGATTTAAGTCAAAACTGTAACTAGACCATTCAGGAACATTCAATATCATCTTGGTAAGCAACTCCGGTGTATATTTGGCCTTGTGTTTTAGGTTATTGTCCAGCTGAAATGTGAATTTGTCTCCTAGTGTCTGTTGGAAAGCAGACTGAACCTAAAGATGGCGCCGGAGAGTAGGGCTGCCGTCTTATCGGCTCTTAATCAACCATGCTATTTGTATGTTTTTTCGTGTTGTTCGTAAATTGTTTTGTACGTCATGTTGCTGCTACCGTCTCTTATGACCCGAAAAGAGCTTCTGGACATCAGAACTGGGATTACTCACCTCAAATTGGACGAGGAGTTCTTCTTCAATGAGTCGGACGCGAGGGATATACTACAGACACCCGACCATGCCTAGATCCCTGTGATTCGCTGGAAAAGGAAACGTAGGTTTCGTGGAAAGAGATGACAAGTGGCTAACCTGCCCTTGCCTTCCATTCTGCTAGTTAACGTTCAATCGCTGGAAAATAAATGGAACGAACTGAAAGCAGGTATATCCTACCAATGGGACATTAAAAACTATAAAATCTTATGTTTCACTGAGTCGTGGCTGAACGACGACATTAAGAACATACAACTGGTGGGTTATACACTCTATTGGCAGGACAGAACAGCATCCTCTGGTAAGACACGGGACGGGGGCTTATGCATATTTGTTAACGATAGCTGGTGCACGAAATGTAAGGAGGTCTCTGGGTTTTTCTCGCCTGAGGTAAAGAATCTCATGATAAGCTGTAGACCACACTATCTACCTAGAGAGTTTATCTGTATTTTTCATAGCTGTCTGCATACCACTACAGACAGAGGCTGGCACTAAAACCGCACTCAATGAGCTGTATTCCGCCATAAGCAAACAGGAAAACGCTCATCCAGAGGCTGCGCTGCTAGTGGCCGGGGACTTTAATGCAGGGAAACTTAAATCAGTTTTACCTCATTTCTATCAGCATGTTAAATGTGCAACCAGAAGGAAACAAATTCTAGACCACCTTTACTCCACACACAGAGACGCGTAACTGTATCCTCCTGATTCCTGCTTACAAGCAAAAATTAAAGTAGGAAGAACCAGTGACTCGGTCTATAGAAAAATGATCAGATGAAGCAGATGCTAAACTACAGGACTGTTTTGCTAGCGCAGACTGGAATATGTTAAGGGATTTTTCCGATAACATTAAGGAGTACACTACACCAGTCATTGGCTTTATCAATAAGTGCATTGAGGACGTCGTACCCAAAGTGACCGTAAGTACACACTCCAACCAGAAGCCATGGATTACAGGCAAAATTCGCACTGAGCTAAAGGGTAGAGCTGCCGCTTTCAAGGAGTCTAACACAGAAGCTTATAAGAAATCCCGCTATGCCCTCCAACGAACCATCAAACAGGCAAAGCGTCAATACAGAACTAAGATTGAATCGTATTACACCGGCTCCGACGCTCGTCAGATGTGGCAGAGCTTGCAAACTATTACAGACTACAAAGGGAAGCACAGCCGAGAGCTGCCCAGTGACACGAGCCTACCAGACGAGCTGAATAACTTCTATGCTCGCTTTGAGGCAAGTAACACGGAAACATGCAAGAGAGCATCAGCTGTTCCAAATGACTGTGTGATCACGCTCTCCAAAGATGATGTGAGTAAGACCTTTAAACAGGTCAACATTCACAAGGCCGCTGGGCCAGACGGATTACCAGGACGTGTACTCCGAGCATGCACTGACCAACTGGCAAGTGTCATCACTGACATTTTCAACCTCTCCCTTTCTGAGTCTGCAATACCAACATGTTTCAAGCAGACCACCATAGTCTCTGTGCCCATGAACACTAAGGTAACCTGCCTACATGACTACCGACCCATAGCACTCACGTCTGCAGCCATGAAATGCTGTGAAAGGCTGAACATGGCTCACATCAACAACATTATCCCAGAAACCCTAGACCCACTCCAATTTGCATACCGCACCAAGAGATCCACAGATGATGTAATCTCTATTGCACTCCACACTGCCCTTTCTCACCTGGACAAAAGGAACACCATAGTGCCCTCAAAGCTCATCACTAAGCTAAGGACCCTGGGACTAAACACCTCCCTCTGCAACTGGATCCTGGACTTCCTGATGGGCCGCCCCAGGTGGTAAGGGTAGGTAACAACACATCTGCCACGCTGATCCTCAACACGGGGACTCCTCAGGGGAGACTCCCCTCAGGAGACTGAAAAGATTTGGCATGGGTCCTCAGATCCTCAAAAGGTTTTACAGATGCACCATCAAGAGCATCCTGACGGGTTGCAACACTGCCTGGTATGGCAACTGCTCTGCCTACGACTGCAAGGCATGACACGGTAGTGCGTATGGCCCAGTACATCACTGGTGCCAAGCTTCCTGCCATCCAGGATCTCTATACCAGGCGGTGTCAGAGGAAGGCCCTAAAAATTGTCAAAGACCCCAGCCACCCTAGTCATAAGACTGTTCTCTCTGCTACCGCATGACAAGTGGTACCGGAGCGTCAAGTCTAGGTCCAAGAGGCTTCTAATCAGCTTCTACCCCCAAGCCATAAGACTCTTGGACAGCTAATCAAATGCCTACCCAGACTATTTGCATTGCCCCCCCCCCCAACACCCTACGCTGCTGCTACTCTGTTATTATCTATGCATAGCCACTTTAATAACTCTACCTACATGTACATAATTACCGCAATTACCTCAACACCGGTGCCCCCCGCACATTGATACATTGACTGTACTGGTACCCCCTGTATATAGCCCTGCCATTGTTATTTACTGCTGCTCTTAATTATTTGTTATTCTTATCTCTTACTTTTGGGGGGGATTTTCTTAAAACTGCATTGTTGGTTAAGGAATTGTAAGTAAGCATTTCACTGTAAAGTCTAATACGATTTTATTTTATTTTGAATCAGGTTTTTAGCTAGGATTTTGCCTGTGTTTAGCTTTATTCTGTTTCTTTTTATCGCAAAAAAACTCCCTAGTCCTTGCCGATGACAAGCATACCCATAAAATGACGCAGCCACCACCATGCTTGAAAATATGAAGAGTGGTACTCAGTGATGTGTTGTCTTGGATTTGCCCCAAACAAAAAGCTTTGTATTCGGGACATAAAGTAAATTTCTTAGCCACATTTTTTGCTGTATCACTTTAGTGCCTTATAGCAAACAGGATGGTTTGGATTATTTGTATTCTATTTAAGCTTCCTTATTTTCACTCTGTCATTTAGGTTAGGACAGTGGAGTAACTACAATGTTGTTGATCCATCCTCAGTTATCCTATCACAGTCATTAAACTCTGTAACTGTTTTAAAGTCACCATTGGTCTCATGGTGAAATCCCTAAGCCGTTTCCTTCCTCTTTGGCAACTGAGTTAGAAAGGACACCTGTATCTTTGTAATGACCGGGTGTAATGATACGCCATCCAAAGTGTAATTAATAACTTCACCATGCTCAAATGGACATTCAATGTCTGTTTTTTGTTTTTTTACTCATCTACTAATACGTGCTCTTCTTTGCAAGGCATTGGAAAAACTCCCTGGTCTTTGTGGTTAAATATATGTTTGAAATTCACTGCTCGACTGAGGGACCTTACAGATACTTGTATGTGTGGGGTACTGAGATGGTATACTATGATTGCACACAGTGAGTCCATGCAACTTATTATGCGACTTAAGCACATTTTTACTCCTGAATGTATTTAGAATTGCCATAACAAAGAGGTTGAACACGTATTGACTCAAGACATTTTCAGTCATTTGTAAACATTTCTAAAAACATCATTCCACTTTGACATTATGGGGTATTGTGTGTAGGTCAGTGACACACAATCTCAATCTCAATTGAATCCATTCTAAATTCGGGCTGTAACACAACAAAATGTGGAATAAGTCAAGGGGTGTGAATACATTCTGAAGGCACTGTAGCTAGCGTATCCTCAGTATGCTTTCTGCACCACCTCCTCCTCTACCACCAACGTGTTACTGATGCCTGTGAGTCAGAGGATTTGTTAGATGTAGCTAAGCTCAGCTCCCACCTTATTCCTAGGGTATTATCCTCAGGCATCTTTCTCTTAAATCCCAGAGTCTGCTACAACTTCTCCACTGCATACCGCCGGATTGAGCAGATGCTGGATTAATACTCTGTCTGTACTTTGGCGTTAAAATTTGAGGTAATTTATTTCCAAGTACTGTGTCCTGTTTGAGAATGGTTTGAGTTAAACCTTGTTCCGTATTCTAATATTTCTACACTGCTATTAGGGTTGATGACATACAACTTCCTAAGTATTTTCCCGAGAATCTAGAGCTGGATATTTCATACAAATATTAGTGTGGTGACAGTACCCTGCACCTACATAACCATTACACCCAACAACAACAAACACTAATCCAAATGAATCTCATGAGAGCATAATCTATCTATCTATCTCTTTGGAAATATATGACGACAAGGTAATGTGCAGCATGGCATGATGAATAATGTCTATTGCTAAGAAGATTACAACCAGGAGTGACCACAGTGGAGCCAGCCATCTTACATAAGTAATTGAGGAATATGTGTTCAAACCCCCTACACAAAGGCGTATGGCTTCACAGTCAGGTTCTGATAAATAATTGATAGTGACAGTATTATTATGGAAAACAGAAAAAACAAGGACAGAAATGATTCATGAATTCCACATAAAAACGAAATCCCAATGATAATGTATAGACAGTACTTTAAATGGTCTGGGGTGGGTATTTTTAGTAAAGGAGGAGCAGGAAATGGATGAAAGTACTTCCCAGTTCAGAATGGTACAGTACATGATAAGTCCATTCCCTCTCCCTCAAAGCACTGACAGTGAGGGCTCTGATTAATTCATGAGCCTCTGCTGCCAAGGAGTATTAAATGAAAGAGGTTGACTGAAAGGTAAAGATTCTGCTGAGAAAAGCAAATTACAAATCAAAACAAATCAAACATAGGTGCACCCACCCATTGACTTTACAGGAATAGCTGTTTGCCTCGACATCAACAATTAATGCTGCGCTGCCCCAACCTCTGCATCACTCCGGGTGTCAGGGGAGAATGACAATCTTTCTTCTGTTTCAGATAAAGGACTGAAATGGAGACCGCTTATCATGTTCTTTCATCACCCGAAAGGTTATTCAGTAAGTTCTAATAACTTGGTGTGAAATGTTGAGGGCAGTTAAGGATTGTAGCAGCACCAGAAATAAATCACGGCGGTTCCTGTCACATAGATCAGCCTCCACCCACACTCCAATCAGTCTCCATCAGCAGGTGAAGGTCACCAGTCTGTCCTCTTTACTGTACCTGGCCTCCTGCAGACCTACCACATGTCCTCTCCCTGCTCCTTCAAATATCCTCGCAAGATATTTTGGCATTCTGCAATCCATTGGAGATGGATTCTTAAAGTGAAAATATGTATTGATGATGTCTATATTTGATAAATCAGAAATAAACCCTTTTGAAGAATTGTGCAGATCAGGAAAAATCTGAGTTTTTCTTTTACAATTTTCAAGGACATTTTAGCTGTATGTGTTCTTGATCAGAAGGCTACTCCATGCAACCTTACTTTTTGAAAATGGTATTAAATTGTAATTTTGCTAAATTCTTTGTGGCATTGTATTCATTAAGGATGCATCAAGGCACCTTTGTTGATAGCTTCGGGTAGTCTAAAAAGGGTGTTATTATCCTTCTATGCCACACTTCCACCACAAGGGTGACATAAAGCATGATTCAGTTGGCAATGAGCCATCATTAACTAATTGCAAGAACATTTCCTTCCATTCCAATCACCAAACAGGGCCATATAAGTAAGCATCATTGCTCACTTTCCTCCCTATTTTCTAGTACTGAACTTTCCAAAAATGCACTTCCTGAAGACATCACTGAGAATGTAGCCCACACGTCACAATAACATCCTGGCTGCCTGCTGGCTAGCTGGCGGATGGCCAGGGAAGCATTTCACTTGAAGTGTGCGAGGGACTGACAGGCGCCTGAGCAGCAACACAGCATTCATTAAAACATCTGTGGCCATGAATACAGAACCAGTCTAGCTCATATACACACCTGCAGCTATTAACAATGCCAAGATCCCGGGCATGAGGACGGGTGGAGGGAGAGTGGAGCTGGCTGAACTGGCGGTCTGATATCACAGGCCTGACCCCGGCAGACAACACTGAGCTCAGGATGTTAAACCTCACCAGCCGCTCCATCTATCAGTGTTATCTCTCTCTATCGCCCAAGTGAAGATTAGGCCTCAGCTAGATACTTGCCCTGGCCTGCTGGCCTGCACTGAACTCACTGCCATGCAGCTTCATATCCCAACATGGGGAACATGCATAATGCATGATACCTCAGAGAAATGTCATGTATACTCAAGTTATAATACAAGTCAGTGATAGTAGCATTGGTGAGATAGTTATAGACACAGACAATTACACCCCGTATATATGAATATATATGAAAAACATTGAGGCTGTCTGTTGGTCAGTGCAACACACCATGTTGTCATTCGGATCATGTGTCTGTAATATGCATACATTTGTCAGCGAGAAGCAGCCTGGCCAATATTTTCCTCTCTAGAACAATGACCAAATGGATCACTTATTTTATGTTCTAATTCATTTCCTGTGGATGGTGGAAGATGGAGTGATTTCACATCTGTTGCAATTTGGTGAGAGCCGGCTGAATGGTCAGGCCGTAGTGGGCCACTGCCAGTCTGTCTGCTGGGCATGAGCAACTGAGGAGGCCCATATGTATTCTCTCAATGGCCCTCCTGAGACTAATCGACAGGGCTGCAGAGACGTGGCAGATTTATTAAGTCACTGCTTTAGAAATGAAGCCACAAAGTGGTATATTAATCATTGTTTTGCCAGACTAAGTGACTGAAGAGCGTGATCATGGAATAAATATTTTGAGTTACATTTGAAAGAAAAACAGCTAATGATACATTATGGTTTACCTTCCTGTAAGGGGTTGAACTTTATGGTAATCATGTCAGAAGAGAGGATGGTATATATTTCCTGCCAATCATGACAGCAGACTTGGGTGTAGATAAGAACTGCTCCTGTTGACCAAAGTCCCACCGTACCATTATCGAAGTTGAAAGCAGTACATATGCATAACAGATCTGACACACACATGCACACACGTGAACATACACACACTGCCTGTCACAGAGAGAGAGAGAGAGAATCAGCACTCAGGAAGACTCGGCGAACTATGTTTTTATTTTTTTCAACTTGCATCACATAACGGGGTAGCTTGGTGAATCACGTTACTGAATTTCACCCAGCTTTTGAACCTATTTCGTATTCTCTTTCTGGGTTTTCTGAAGTTGTTCAGGTAGGCTATAGTCTAATTGGTGAATATGTCATACTCCAGTGGGTAGCTCCAATACCCTCCTAAAGCGGTACAATGTATTTATGTTTGAAACAACCAGTGCTTGAGCGAGTCTTCCAACAGGAACGTTGGAAAGCATTAGTGCACCAACTGTGAAGGTATGAGGCGGGGAGATCAATTAAAACGCTTGCTATACTGACAAAACTACAACGGATAACCTTCCATTTTGAATGTACTGACAATATGCTTCGAAATGCAATTCCGAGTGGCAAATGCTGCTTGTGCCGAAGTGTAGATCCGAATGTAGCGCGCGAAATGCCACCGACTGTTTTTTTTTTGGTGGGGGGGGGGGGGGGTGAAAATGAACTTTATCTTCATGTACCCGGGAGATAAAGCATTCATTTGTGTTCAATGCACTGGCAATATAAGGTTTTTCATGAAAATGCACAAATCAACCAGCTGTGGTGCGGCTAGGTAGCCTAGCCTAGGCTACTAGTTATACCTGCTGCTATGCGTTCACTCAAATTATAAGTGGAGTGAACGCATTCACCACCGAAGTAGCCTAACATTCTTCATTCACATAATAACTTTCATGCAACCTTACCTTCAACAGAAAAGACAGGACAGGTTGCTTCAGGCGAATGGAAAGGTTCTTAAAAACCAGGAGGATGCTGGAGACGATGACAGTGGAGACGTCCGGGACACAGGGATCTCAAGCCGCTTTTGATACAGAACCGCTTGATGTCCGAACTGTTTCTCAAGTGAGTCTGGCTTTTTACGGCAGAAAAACGCCACACCATAAACCCCTCCCCCGTATAAATCACAATCTGTATCAAATAATGGTTGTTCTCATGAATAGGCTATACTAATTATCTCAACACAATTTGAATATAACATCAGACTATTGAATATGAAGGTGAATTTGTGGTGTAGACTTCATAATAGCCCATCTATTTAAAGTGTAGGCTAATCCTTCATAAATTGGGACAAATTGTTGCCCTTTTTTAGTGAATGACAAATTACAGGAGGCTATAGCCTACACCTATCCTAGCCTACCACCAACATTTATCAATCAGCAATGTTCTATTCCGCACCTTTGTTATGTCCATTTACAGCAATGTGCCCATACAACCTGGTCTCATAGATTAGACGTAACATATTAAGTCAGGGACACATTAGTATGATATGTTACATTTGGTATGGTTACATACACTACCAGTCAAACGTGTGGACACACTTACTCATTCCAGGGGTTTTCTTTATTTTTACTATTTTCTACATTGTATAATAATATCCCAGGTGACTACCTCATGAAGCTGGTTGATAAAATTCCATGAGTGTGCTAAGCTGTCATCAAGGCAAAGAGTGGCTACTTTGAAGAATCTAACACTTTTTTTGGTTTCTACGTGATTCCATATGTGTTATTTCATAGTTTTAAAGTCTTCACTATTATTCTACAATGTAGAAATTAGTTTTAAAAATAAAGAAAAACCCTTGAACGAGTAGATGTATCCAAACTTTTTACTGGTACTGTAAGACAGAAGGTTACTTAAGGCAAAAACAAAAGTAGGGTGGTTGGTCAGGGTGGATGGCTAGGCGTATAACGTTAACATCTAGCAACCCTTAGGTTGCGTGTTCGAATCTCAACTTTAACATACTTTGCAACTACAGTACTTACTGTTTTTTAGTTCATTTTTCAACTACTTAGCATGTTAGCTAACGCTTCCCCTAACCTTGACCCTGAACCCTTACCTCTAGACTAGCTAACTTTAGCCACCTAGCTAACGTTAGCGACCTAGCCACAACAAATTGGAATTCATAACATATAGTTGAAGTCGGAAGTTTGCATGCACCTTAGCCAAATACATTTAAGCTCAGTATTTCACAAACATAATGATGGTCATTATTACCAGTTCTATTTTTGTTTCATCAGACAAGAGGACATTTCTCCCAAAGTACGATGCAGTGCAGTTGCAAACCATAGTCTGGCTTTTTTATGGCGGTTTTGGAGCAGTGGCTTCTTCCTCACTGAGCGGCTTTTCAGATTATGTTGATATAGGACTTGCTTTACTGTGGATATAGATACTTTTGTGCCTGTTTCCTCCAGCATCTTCACAAGGTTTTTACTGTTGGTCTGGGATTGATTTGCACTTTTCGCACCAAAGTACGTTCATCTCTAGGAGACGGAACGTGTCTCCTTCCTGAGCGGTATGATGGCTGCGTGGTCCCATGGTGTTTATACTTGCATACTATTGTTTGTACAGATGAACTTGGTACCTTCAGGCATTTGGAAATTGCTCCCAATGATGAACCAGACTTGTGGAGGTCTACAATTTTTTTATTGAGGTCTTGGCTGATTTCTTTTGATTTTCCCATGATGTCATACAAGGAGGCACTGAGTTTGAAGGTAGGCTTTGAAATACATCCACCGGTACACCTCCAATTGACTCAAATTATGTCAATTAGCCTGTCAGAAGCTTCTAAAGCCATGACATATTTTTCTGGAATTTTCCAAGATGTTTAAAAGCACAGTCATGTAGTGTATGTAAACTTCTGACCCACTGGAATTGTGATACAGTGAATTACAAGTGAAATCATCTGTCTGTAAACAATTGTTGGGAAAATGACTTGTATCATGCCCAAAGTAGATGTCCTAACCGACTTGCGAAAACTATAGTTTGTTAACAAGAAATTTGTGGAGTGGTTGAAAAACGAGTTAATGACTCCAACCTAAGTGCATGTAAACTTCCGACTTCAACTGTATCAGAACTTGGGATAAGACCCAGATGCCGACAGTGAGAGTCACAGATGTTTATTTACCCAAACAGGGGGCAGGCAAAAGACAGATGAGTGACACATGGAGGGGGGTGTAGACAAGCACAAAGACAGGTGAAACATATCAGGGTGTGAAATTATCATATGTTTAGCAAATTCATAACATATTTTACGAATTGCAATTCGTAACATATCATACGAATTGTAATTCGAACATATGATACAAATTGGATGATGGACATGCACAAATTAATACATACAATAAGAAATGTAACATATCATACTAATTGGAGTGTCCCCCGGTTTACATTTATTATGTTACGTCTACCCCTGAGTCTATGTTGGTCCATCTAAAACTAGGTCTATTTAAATGGAATTTGCTACTGAATATCTGTACATCATGCACTATCAAGATAATTGAAGGTTGACAATTCACACAGCGGAAATCTAAATTATAGCATACCATATTAAAAGTGAAATAATGGGTGAAATATCTCTCATAAGCATAACATATTGCATAATGTAGCCTAACATACAGTGCCTTCAGAAAGTATCCGTGCCCCTTGACTTTTTCCACATTTTGTTGTGTTACAGCCTGAATTTAACATTTATTAAATTGAGATTTAGTGTCACTGGCCTACACACAATAACCCATAATGTCAAAGTGGAACTATGTTTTTCAAAATATGTACATATTAATTCAAAATGAAAAGCTGAAATGTCTTGAGCTGAAATGTCTTGAGTATTCAACCCCTTTGTTATGGAAAGTCTAAATAAGTTCAGGAGTAAAAAATGTGCTTAACAAGTCACATAATAAGTTGCAAGGACTCAACACAATAATAGTGTTTAACATGATTTTTGAATGACTACATAATCTCTGTACCCCACACATACAATTATCTGTATGGTCCCTCAGTCGAGCAGTGAATTTCAGACACAGATTCGGCCACAGAGACCAGGGAGATTTTCCAATGCCTCACAAAGAAAGGCACCTATTGGTAGATAGGTAAAAAAAGCAAACATTAAATATCCCTTTAAGCATGGTGAAGTTATTAATTACACTTTGGATGGTGTATCAATACACCCAGTCACTGTAAAGATACAGGCATCCTTCCTAACTCAGTTGCCGGAGAGGAAGGAAACCTCTCAGGGATTTCACCATGAGGCCAATGGTGACTTTAAAATAGGAGATCTGAGGATGGCTCAACAATATTGTAGTTACTCCATAATACTAACCTAACCGACAGAGTGAAAAGTAAGAAGCCTTTACAGAATACAAATATTACAAAACATGCATCCTGTTTGCAACAAGGCACTATAGTGATACAGCAAAAAATGTGGCAAAGCAATTACATTTTTTTCTGAATACAAAGTGTTGTGTTTGGAGTGAATACAATACAACACATTACTGAGTACCACCCTCCATATTTTCAAGCATAGTGGTCCCAAGCAAAAAAAAATGTTTATTTTACTATATTACAAGTACTGTGCATTCGGGAAGTATTCAGACCCATTGCATTTTTACAAATCTTGTTACTTTACAGCCTTTTTTGTCATCAATCTACATACAGTACCCCATAATGACAAAGTGAAAACAAGTTTTTAGAAAAAAACAGAACTACCTTATTTATATAAGTATTCAGACTCTTTGCTATGAGTCTCGAAATTAAGCTCAGGTGCATCCTGTTTGCATTGATCATCCTTGAGATGTTTCTACAACTTGGAGTCCACCTGTGGTAAATTCAATTAATTGGACATGATTTGGAAAGGCACACACCTATCTATATAAGGTCCCACAGTTGACAGTGCTTGTCAGAGCAAAAATCAAGCCATGAGGTCGAAGGAATTGTCCGTAGAGCTCCGAGACAGGATTGTGTTGAGGCACAGATCTGGGGAAGGGTACCAAAACATTTCTGTAGCGTTGAAGGACCCCTGGAATACAGAGCCCTCCATCATTCTTCAATGAAAGAAATTTGGAACCACCAAGACTCTTCCTAGAGCAGGCCATTTGGTCAAACTGAGCAATCGGGGGAGAAGAGCCTTGGTCAGGGAGGTGACAAGGAACCCGATGGTCACTCTGACAGAGCTCCAGAGTGCCTCTGTGGAGATGGGAGAACCTTGCAGAAGGACAACCATCTCTGCTGTACTCCACCAATCAGGTCTTTATGGTAGAGTGGCCAGATGGATGTCAATCCTCAGTTAAAGGCACATGAAAGCTCACTTGGAGTTTGCCAAAAAGGCACCTAAAGACTCTCAGACCATGAGAAAATAGATTCTCTGGTCTGATGAAACCAAGATTGAATTCTTTGGCCTGAATGCCAGGCATCACGTCTGGAGGAAACCTGGCACCATCCCTACGGTGAAGCATGTTGGTGGCAGCATCATGCCTTGGGGATATCTTTCAGCAGCAGGGACTGGGAGAGTAGTCAGGATCAAGGGAAAGATGAACAGAGCAAAGTACAGAGAAATCCTTGATGAAAACCTGCTCCAGAGCGCTCAGGACCTCAGACTGGGGCGAATGTACATCTTCCAACACGACAATGACCCTAAGCACACAACCAAGACAATGCAGGGGTGGCTTCGGGACAAGTCTCTGAATGTGTCAATATTAGGTAAAACTTAAACATAACATTTTCTAACTGTTCTTGTAATATTCTGAGGCCCTCCAAGAGAAGGTCCAAGAGAAGTTCAAATGTATATTGCGTGATTATCAACGGAATATTACATCCCCCCCAATTTTGTGATATCCAATTGGTAGTTACAGTCTTGTCCCATCACTGCAACTCTCGTACGGACTCGGGAGAGGCGAAGGTCGGGAGCCATGCATCTTCAGAAACACGACCCCGCCAAGCAGCACTGCTTCTTGACACACTGTTCGCTTAACCTGGAAGCCAGCCACACCAATGTGTCTGAAGAAACACCATACAGCTGGCGACCGAAGTCCACATGCATGCGCCCGGCCCACTACAAGGAGTTGCTAGAGCGCAATGAGACAAGGAAATCCCAGCCGGCCAAACCCTCCCCTAACCCGAACAACACTGGGCCAATTGTGCGCCGTCTAATGAGTCTCCCGGTCGCGGCCGGCTGCGACACAGTCCGGGATCGAACCCGGAAAAAAGAGAATGATGCCAGAGGAGACAACTGCCGTTTTACAAACTCCTAACCAATTGTGCTATGGTTAGTGTTTTTTTGCATTATTTGTAACTTATTTTGTACATAATGTTTCTGCCACCATCTCTTATGACCGAAAATAACTTCTGAATACCAGGACAGCGATTACTCACCTCGTACTGGACAGAGGTTTTTTCTTTAATGAGTCGAACATGAAGGATTTACTTCAGACACCCGACAAGGCCCAAATCCCCATCATTCGCATGAGAAAGAGACGGAGATATCGGGGACCTACAGTAGGTCGGGGTACCTTGTAAGGATCCGACGGCGAGTGGGCAATCTCCTTCTAGCATCAGTCCTATTAGCCAACGTACAATCATTGGATAACAAAATAGATGAGCTGCAATCATTAATATCCTACCAATGGGACATTAAAAGCTGTAATATCTTATGTTTCACCGAGTCGTGGCTGAACGACGACACGGATAGCATACAGTACAACTGCCGGGGTTTACACTGCATCGGCAAGACAGAACACCTCCGGTAAGATAAGGGGTGGCAGTCTATGTATATTTGTAAACAACAGCTGGTACACGAAATCTAATATTAAAGAAGTCTCAAGGTTTTGCTCGCCTTAGGTAGAGTAGCTCATAATTCTATTTACAAATAGAGATTCATCTATATTTTTCATAGCTGTCTATTTACCACCACAAACCGATGCTGGCACTAAGACCGCACTCAATGAACTGTATAAGGCCATCAGCAAACAGGAAAACACTCATCCAGAGGTGGCGCTGCTAGTGGCCGGGGACTTTAATGCAGGTAAACTTAAATCCGTTTTACCTCATTTCTATCAGCATGTTAAATGTGCAACCAGAAGGAAACAAATTCTAGACCACCTTTACTCCACACACAGAGACGTGTACAAAGTTCTCCCTCGCCCTCCATTTGGCAAATCTGACCATAATTCTATCCTCCTGATTCCCGCTTACAAGCAAAAACTAAAGCAGGAAGCACCAGTGACTCGGTCAATAAAGAAGTGGTCAGATGAAACAGATGCTAAGCTACAGGACTGTTTTGCTAGCACAGACTAGAATATGTTCCGGGATTCTTCTGATGGCACCACATCAGTCACTGGTTTCATCAATAAGTGCATCGATGACGTCGTCCCCAAAGTGACCGTAAGTATATACCCCCACCAGAAGCCATGGATTACAGGCAACATTCGCACTGAGCTAAAGGGTAGAGCTGCGGCTTTCAAGTAGTGGGACTATCACCCGGTCGCTTGTAAGAAATCCCGCTATGCCCTCTGACGAACCATCAAACAGGCAAAGCGTTAATACAGGACTAAAATTGAATCGTACTACACTGGCTCCAACACCTATCAGATGTGGCAGGGCTTGCAAACTATTACAGCCTATAAAGGGAAGCACAGCCGCGAGCTGCCCAGTGACACGAGCCTACCAGACAAGCTAAATTACTATTACTAATTACTTTTCTCGCTTCGAGGCAAGCAACACTGAAGCATGCATTTCAGCACCAGCTGTTCTGGACGACTGTGTGATCACGCTCTCCGTAGCCGATGTGAGCAAGACCTTTAAATAGGTCAACATTCACAACGCCGCAGGGCCAGACGGATTACCAGGACGTGTACTCCGAGCATGCGCTGACCAATTGGCAAGTCTCTTTGCTGACATTTTCAACCTGTCCCTGACTGAGTCTGTAATACCAACATGTTTCAAGCATACCACCATAGTCCCCTGTGCCCAAGAACACTAAGGTAACCTGCCTACCGACCCGTAGCACTCGCGTCTGTAGCCATGACGTGCTTTGAAAGGCTGGTCATGGCTCACATCAACACCATTATCCCAGAAGCCCTAAACCCACTCCAATTTGCATACCACCCCAACAGATCCACAGATGATTCAATCTCTATTGCACTCCACACTGCCCTTTACCACCTGGACAAAAGGAACACATATGTATGAATGCTATTCATTGACTACAGCTCAGCATTCAACACCATAGTGCCCTCAAAGCTCATCACTAAGCTAAGGACCCTGGGACTAAACACCTCCCTCTGCAACTGGATCATGGACTTCCTGATGGGCCGCCGCCAGGTTGTAAGTGTAGGTAACAACACATCTGCCACGCTGATCCACAACACGGGCCCCTCAGGGGTGAATGCTCAGTCCCTTCCTGTACTCCGGTTCACACCATGACTGCATTGCCAGGCACGACTCCAACACCATCATTACGTTTGTCGATGACAACAGTGGTAGGCCTGATCACCGACAACGATGAGATAGCCTATAGGGAGGAGGTCAGAGACCTGGCAGTGTGGTGCCAGGATAACAACCTTTCTCTCAAAGTGATCAAGACAAAGGATATGATTGCACCTGCCCATTCTCGTCAACAGGGCTGTAGTGGACCAGGTTGAGAGCTTCAAGTTCCTTGGTGTCCACATCACCAACAAATTATCATGGTCCAAACATACCAAGACAGTTGTGAAGAGGGCACGACAAAGCCTATTCCCCCTCAGGAGGCTGAAAAGATTTGGCAATGGTCCTCAGATCCTAAAAAGTTCTACAGCTGCACCATCAAAAGCATCCTCACTGGTTGCCTCACTGCCTGGTATAGCAACTGCTCTGCCTACGACTGCAAGGCACTACAGAGGGTCGTGCGTACTGCCCAGTACAGCACTGGGGCCAAGCTTCCTGCCATCCAGGACCTCTATACCAGGCGGTGTCAGAGGAAGGCCCTAAAAGTTGTCAAAGACCAGCCACCCTAGTCATAAGACTGTTCTCTGCAACCGCACGGCAAGCGGTACCGGAGCGCCAAGTCTAGGTTCAATAGGCTTCTTAACAGCTTCTACCCGCCAAGCCGTAAGACTCCTGAACAGCTAATCAAATGGCTACCCAGACAATTTCCATTGTCCCTCCCCCTCTTTACGCTGCTGCTACTCTGTTTATTATCTATGCATAGTCACTTTAACCATATCTACATGTGCATATTACCTCAATTACCTCGACTAACCTGACCACATTGACTGTACCGGTTCCTACTGTATACATTTATTTTACTGCTGCGCTTTAATTATTAGTTATTTTTATTGAATTTTTTACGTATCTATTTTTACTTGACACTTATTTGTCTTAAAACTGGATTGTTGCTTAAGGGCTTGTAAGTAAGCATTTCACTGTAAGGTCTACTGTTGTATTCTGCTCATGTGACAAATACAATTTGATTTGATCTGTAGTGACGCCTCTAGCACTGCAATTCAGTGCCTCAGACCGCTGCGCCTCTTGGGAGGCCTGCCAACTGTGTTTCTAGCATGTATTGTGAATAGTTATGTAAATGAAGTGTTTCTGTATTTCATTTTCAATACATTTGCAAAAGTTTCTAAAAACATGTTTGCACTTCGTCATTTGGGGTATTGTGTGTAGATGGGTGATATAAAATAATATTTAATCTATTTTGAATTCAGGCTCTAACACAGCAAAAAGTGGAATAAGTGTGTGCCCCCCCCCCCCCCCCCCCAAACCCCTCTTTTACGCTGCTGCTGCTCTCTGTTTATCATATATGCATAGTCACTTTAACTATACATTCATGCACATATGTACATACTACCTCAATTGGCCAACCAGTGCTCCCGCACATTGGCTAACCGGGCTATCTGCATTGTGTCCCGCCACCCACCACCCGCCAACCCCTCTTTACGCTACTGCTACTCTTTGTTCATCATATATGCATAGTCACTTTAACCATATCTACATGTACATACTACCTCAATCAGCCTGACTAACCGGTGTCTGTATGTAGCCTCGCTACTTTTATAGCCTCACTACTGTATATAGACTCGCCACTGTTTTTCACTGTTGTTTTTATTTCTTTACTTCCCTATTGTTCACCTAATACCTTTTTTGCACTATTAGTTAGAGCCTGTAAGTAAACATTTCACTGTAAGGTCTACACCTGTTGTATTTGGCGCACGTGACAAATACACTTTGATTTGATTTGAAGTCAAGGGGTATAAATACTTTATGAAGGCGCTGTAAGTAGGTGTTTCTTATCTCCAAGTCAAATGTCAATTTCGCAACACTGGAGAATATTGGCCACAAGAGTCAAAACATAAAGCTATTTTACTTCAGGACTACTCAAGTGCAGAGAATCAGTCTGCATGAATTGTAACTCATTCTATTACAGTAACATAATATGCAACTTTAGTTTCAACATATTGTATGTAGGTAGGCTCACATTACAAGCACCTCACATTACATTGGCTGTCAAGAAGCAAGTGTAATAGACTTTTTGGACAGACCATGGAAGGGCATTAGTTCGCAGAAGAAATATATAGTTTAACTTGTATGGGCAATTTAATACATGACACAGTTAGAATCACATAACTTTACTTCAAAATCAATGTAAGGCTGTACACAAAAGGACTAATGTGGCTTGTCAATATTAACTTCACTGTTTAAAGACTTTAAACCTCTACAGGATTGTTGGGTCCCCCTCGGTACAGTTGAGCTAACGTAGGGTAATGCGATTAGCATGAGGTTGTAAGTAACAAGAACATTTCCCAGGACATAGACATATCTGATATTGGCAGAAAGCTTAAATTCTCTAACTGCACTGTCAAATTTACAGTAGCTATTACAGTGAAAGAATACCATGCTTTTGTTTGAGGAGAGTGCACAGTTATGAATTTGAAAAGTTATTAATATACCAATTAGACACATTTGGGCAGTCTTGACACAAACATTTGAACAGAAATGCAATGGTGCATTGGATCAGTCTAAAACTTTGCACATACACTGCTGCCACCCAGTGGCCGAAATCTAAATTGAACCTGGGCTGGAATAATACATTACGGCTTTTCTCTTGCATTTCAAAGATAGTGGGAATAAGGTGTAAGGCTAAGGATCAGACGCTTTTTTTCAAATTTTGTCTAAAATGACATGCACAAGTCAAACTGCCTGTAGCTCAGAACCTGAAGCAGGGATATGCATATTCTTGATACCATTTGAAAGGAAACAAGTTTGTGGAAATGTGAAATGAATGTAGGATAATATAACACATTAGATCTGGTAAATCTTTTATTCTCCTACATTCATTTCACATTTCCACAAACTTGTTTCCTTTCAAATGGCAATGCAACATTTTTGGCCCGCAGCTCAAATTGACTGTAAATATCACAGTAGCCGCTAACCAGTAAGCACAAACTATTCAATGACAGAAGCTTTTGTTCTAAAACATATTACACTATTGAATAATGCAACCAAACCATATTACACACTTGAATAACGCAACAATTCACAAGCATGTATGTGTAGACAATTAAAGGGTTTATCTTCTCATCTGTAAGCTACTCATTACATTTTAGCATCAAGACAAAAGCACAGAGTTGCTAACACCATGTGCTCATCAAGTAATGTTAGCCTATCAAAAATGATAGGGTAAGTGGGTCAGTGCAGCCAGCAGCTACTGCGTCATTTTCAGAATGTACAGTAACAAGCTGATACTGCACATTCAAGTAAAAACAAGTCTCAAATAGGAAAATGGCTATACATTTCAGCTGTTTCAAAAACATTGCTCTGCTATTACCAGTAGGAGTGTTGAGCCAATTCTGTTTACACTCCCCTTCTTCAAGGGGGGCAACTGTCAGGCAAGTTTTGTGCACTACCTAATAGTCGAGACGTAGCAAGTACGTAAGTTTACATTTTAGTGATATGTGTAGCCCACATTATTTTTACAAAAAGAGTGGAAAGTGTGAAGAGACTAAGTGAACTATCATTTGACACCTTTCTCATGCAAGTGTGCCACAACAGCCAAGTATTCTTCAGTAATCAAGTAAGTTGTTCAACTAAAGCAAACAGAGGAAAAACTGTAAAGACCCATCATCTTTCTGTGCTATTTTAGATGGTATGACTACCTGAATATCTCTAATGCTAATATCTGCCCGTGGAGGACAATGGACTAAATTACGCTAAGCCTGATAGAAAGTCAAGTAGCCTCTGGAATACAGTATATTATCTTAAAGGGTAAACACAAAACTTGGCTACCATCAGGAAGGCTAAGAACAATTGTCTTTGATCAATTGCAATCATGTTCCTTTATTTGTGTGTAATATACCTGTATGTCAAGAGGAAAACTGCTGGATAGTGTTTTGTGACTATCAAGCCTAAAACAGGCTTCTCATGTACATGTCTAAATATCACAAGTATTTCTTGAAGCCTTTTTGCACATGATCAAATCTGAAATGCCTCTCTGCTACAAGATAGGATCAACAAGGCATTTACATATCATCTTGAATCACTTGACACCAGGTATTCTAACAGACATAGAATGAGAGCTAGCTGTTCCTTACTGTCATCTAGCCTATAGGTGAGATTTCCTCAGCTTATATCCAAAGGTGCTTTACTTCTTCATGCAATTATTTTCTTCCTATTGAGGTAGAGGTAGAGATATGAGGTATTGAGATGGAAAATAAAATCCCTAGACATTTGACTTATACTAAACCATTATCTTTCTCTTTCTCTTTCATGCAATCTTACTATAACAAGCAATGGGTTACCATCTGATTTCAGCCCAAGGTCTTTTGCCAACAAGGTAGTGGGAAAAGACAGTGTAGTCATTAGCATAATGGATAATAACTCTGGGGGCATTCATGTAAAGAGAAGTCCCCTTGAAGCTATCGCTTGTGCCGTCCTGTTAGCATATCAATACTCCCAGCTCCCTAGTGAAAATCCACTCACCAGAATAGAAAGGATGTGGCAAGGGTAGATCACAGTTTCATCATCAGGAAATAATAAACTACACCACAGCTATCAGAAGCGTTTATATAATTAAGGTATACATTTCATGTAATTACTGCAAAAATACAGAGTGACACGAAGTGTTACATTATGAACAGTGCATTTGGAAAGTACTCAGACCCCTTCCCTTTTTACACATTTCAAATAAAATCTAAATGTATTTGTCACATGCGCCGAATACAACAGGTTTAGACCTTACCATGAAATATTTACTTACAAGCCCTTAACCAACAATGCAGTTGTAAGAGCTGTCGCTTTCCTCTTCCTCGGAAGAGGTGAGGAGAGAAGGATCTTCAGACCAATATGCGGAGTCAGGGAAATATGCCATCTTTTTTATTAATACGAAAACTGATGACACGAAAACAAACACTTTAACAAACTACAAAATAAGAAAACGACGTACACGCAACCTGAACATAAACTTACATGGACAAACGTAAACTCACGAACAGGAACGGACATCGAAACATACGAACAGCCAAACAGCTCCAAAAGTGAATACATCGAACACAACGAAGACATCACAGGAGACAATCACCCACAAACAAACAGTGAGAATGCCCTACCTAAATATGACTCTTGATTAGAGGAAAATGCAAACCACCTGCCTCTAATCAAGAGCCATACCAGGCAAACCGAAACCAACATAGAAACAGATAACATAGACTGCCCACCCAAAACACATGCCCTGACCATAAACACATAAAAACTAACATAAATAGGTCAGGACTGTTACAGTACCCCCCCCCCCAAGGTGCGAACGCCGGGCGCACCAGCACAAAGTCCAGGGGAGGGTCCGGGTGGGCAGTTGACCACGGTGGTGGTTCCGGTTCAGGACGCTGTCCCCATACCACCATAGTCACTCCCCTCTTCTTTCTACCCCTTCTAATGCCCACCCAAACACTACCTTCCCCTAAATAAACAGCTAGCACCAGGACAAGGGGCAGCACCGGGACAAGGGGTAGCACCGGGACAAGGGGCAGCACCAGAACAAGGGGCAGCACCAGGATAAGGACCATCACTGGAATAAGGGGCAGCACCGGGACAAGGGGCAGCACCGGGACAAGGGGCAGCACCGGGACAAGGGGCAGCACCGGGACAAGGGGCAGCACCGGGACAAGGGGCAACACCGGGACAAGGGGCAACACCAGGACAAGGGGCAACACCGGGACAAGGGGCAACACCGGGACAAGGGGCAGATCCCGGCTGAAGGACTCTGGCAGGTCCTGTTTGGACGGCTCTGGCAGGTCCATGCAGGCTGACGGCTCTCGACGCTCATGGCAGACTGACGGCTCTCGACGCTCATGGCAGGCTGACGGCTCTCTACGCTCATGGCAGGCTGACGGCTCTCTACGCTCATGGCAGGCTGACGGCTCTCGACGCTCATGGCAGGCTGACGGCTCTCGACGCTCATGGCGCTCTGACGGCTCTGGCTGCTCATGGCTCACTGACGGCTCTGGCTGCTCATGGCTCTCTGACGGCTCTGGCTGCTCATGGCTCTCTGACGGCTCTGGCTGCTCATGGCTCGCTGACGGCTCTGGCAGATCCTGTCTGATTGGCGGCTCTGGCAGATCCTGTCTGGTTGGCGGCTCTGGCAGATCCTGTCTGGTTGGCGGCTCTGGCAGATCCTGTCTGGTTGGCGGCTCTGGCAGATCCTGTCTGGCGGGCGGCTCTAGCGGCTCCTGTCTGGCTGACGGCTCTAGCGGCTCCTGTCTGGCGGATGGCTCTGTAGGCTCATGGCAGACGGGCGGCTTTGCAGGCTCATGGCAGACGGGCGGCTTTGCAGGCTCCTGGCAGACGGATGGCTCAGATGGCGCTGGGGAGACGGATGGCTCAGATGGCGCTGGGGAGACGGATGGCTCAGATGGCGCTGGGGAGACGGATGGCTCAGATGGCGCTGGGGAGACGGATGGCTCTGGCCGCATACGGCGCACTGTAGACCTGGTGCGTGGTGCCGGAACTGGAGGCACCGGGCTAATGATAAGCACCTTCCTACTAGTGCGTGGAGCAGGGACAGGGCACACTGAACTCTCAAAGCGTACTCTATACCTGGTGCGTGGTACCGGCACCCGTGGCACCTGGCTGAGGGCACGCACCTCAGGACTAGTACGGGGAGAAGTGACAGTGTGTACAGAACTTAGGAGACGCACAGGTGGCTTAGTGCGTGGGGCCGGAACTGGAGGCACCGAACTGGATACACGCACTATAGGGAGAGTGCGTGGAGGAGGAACAGGGCTCTGGAAATGCACTGGTAGCCTAGTGCGTAATGTAGGCACTGTAGGTACTAGGCTGGGGCGGGGAGGTGGCGCCGGAAATACCGGACCGTGCAGGCGTACTGGCTCTCTTGAGCATTGAGCCTGCCCAACCTTACCTGGTTGAATGCTCCCGGTCGCCCTGCCAGTGCGGCGAGGTGGAATAGCCCGCACTGGGCTATGCAGGCGAACCGGGGAAACCATGCGTAAGGCAGGTGCCATGTATGCCGGCCCGAGGAGACGCACTGGAGACCAGACGCGTTGAGCCGGCCTCATGACACCTGGCTCAATGCCCAATCTAGCCCTCCCAGTGCGGGGAGGTGGAATAACCCGCACTGGGCTATGCACTCGTACAGGAGACACCGTGCGCTCTACTGCGTAACACGGTGTCTGCCCGTACTCCCGCTCTCCACGGTTAGCCTGGGAAGTGGGCGCAGGTCTCCTACCTGCCCTTGGCCCACTACCCTTTAGCCCCCCCCCCAAGAAATTTTTGGGAGTTACTCACGGGCTTTTCGGGCTTCCGTGCAAAACGTGTCCCCTCATAATTCCGGTTTCGAGCTTGATTCTCCGGCTTCCATCCACGTCTCCTAGCTGCCTCCTTAAACCACCGCTCTTGGGCTGTGGCTGCCTCACTCTTCTCACGAGAGCAGCGATGTTCTCCAGTTTGCGCCCAGGGTCCTCTACCAGACAGGATCTCCTCCCAAGTCCAAAAGTCCTTGTTGCTCCGTCGAGCATTCCCATACCGCTTGGTCTCTGTATTTTGGTGGGTGATTCTGTAAGAGCTGTCGCTTTCCTCTTCCTCGGAAGAGGTGAGGAGAGAAGGATCTTCAGACCAATATGCGGAGTCAGGGAAATATGCCATCTTTTTTATTAATACGAAAACTGATGACACGAAAACAAACACTTTAACAAACTACAAAATAAGAAAACGACGTACACGCAACCTGAACATAAACTTACATGGACAAACGTAAACTCACGAACAGGAACGGACATCGAAACATACGAACAGCCAAACAGCTCCAAAAGTGAATACATCGAACACAACGAAGACATCACAGGAGACAATCACCCACAAACAAACAGTGAGAATGCCCTACCTAAATATGACTCTTGATTAGAGGAAAATGCAAACCACCTGCCTCTAATCAAGAGCCATACCAGGCAAACCGAAACCAACATAGAAACAGATAACATAGACTGCCCACCCAAAACACATGCCCTGACCATAAACACATAAAAACTAACATAAATAGGTCAGGACTGTTACAGCAGTTCAAGAAATATAGTTAAGAAAATATTTACTAAATAAACTAAAATCAAAAATCAAAAAGTAACACAAGAAAATTACAAAGCAATAACGGGTCTATATACAGGGGGTACCGGTACCGAGTCAATGTGCGGGGGTACAGGTTAGTTGAGGTAATTTGAAAATGTCAGTGCATAGATAATAGACAGCGAGTAGCAGCAGTGTAAAAACAAGGGGGGGGTGACGAGTCTTTGAACATTTTTTGTTGGGCCTTCCTCTGACACCACCTAGTATATAGGTCCTGGATGTCATGAAGCTTGGCCCCAGTGATGTACTGGGCCGTACGCACTACCCTCTGTAGCGCCTTACAGTCAGATGCAGAGCAGTTGCCATACCAGGCGGTGACACAACCAGTCAGAATGCTCTCGATGGTGCAGCTGTAGAACTTTTTGAGGATCTGGGGACCCATGCCAAATCTTTTCAGTCTCCTGAGGGGAAAGGGTGTTGTCATGCCCTCTTCACAACTGTCTTGGTGTATTTGGACCATGATATTTTGTTGGTGATGTGGACACCAAGGAACTTAAAACTCTCGACAAGCTCCACTTCAGCCCCGTCGATGTTAATCTTCGAGATCGGTTTCCCTTCTATGGGACGGTTGAGCTAACGTAGGCTAATGCGATGAGCACGAGGTTGTAAGAAAAAAGTACATTTCCCAGGACATAGACATATCTGATATTGACAGGAAGCTTGAATTCTTGTTAATCTAACTGCACTGTCCAATTTACAGTAGCTATTACAGTGAAGGAATACCATGCTATTGTTTGAGGAGAGTGCACAGTTTTGAACATGAAAACGGCTACGAATAATATAGATGGGAACTCTCTCGGTAGTGTGATCTGCAGCAATACCTCGATACTTCTTTAATATTAGACATCGTGCATCAACAGTTATTAACAAATAGACACCCACCCCGCCCCTCGTCTTACCAGACGTAGCTGCTCAGTCCTGCCGATGCATGGAGAAGCCAGCCAACTTCTCAGTCCATTGGAGAAGCTTGTAAAAATTGATTAAATAAAACATTTTCCTCATCAATCTACACACACACCCTTTGCTATGAGACTTGAAATTGAGCTCAGGTGCATCCTGTTTCTATTGATCATCTTTCAGATGTTTCTACAACTTGATTGGAGTCCACCTGTGGTAAAAATAAATTGATTGGACATGATTTGGAAAGGCACACACCTGTCCTTATGAGATCCTACAGTTGACAGTGCATGTCAGAGCAAAAACCAAGCCATGAGGTCGAAGGAATTGTCCGTAGAGCTCCGAGACAGGATTGTGTCGAGGCACAGATCTGGGAAAGATCTGTGCCTCGACAGAGCCCCAACTGTTTTGAGTCCCACTTGTTTAGCTAAAAGAAATGTGCACCGTGATTGGCTCAGTGTTCTGTCACTCATGGGGACATTATGTCACAGCAAAATCTCTTGGGAAAAATCTAAAGTTAAGCCCCCTTTGGTGCTGCCATAGATTTACATTAGAAGTGCCTGTTCAAGAAGGCTCAAGGTCATTGGCCACAAATGAAATTATGTCAAATCACGTTATATCTGCCATAGCTTTGATTGGACTGATCATGTTAACATCATACTTTCAAAATCTTAGCCAGCAAGCTAGACAAGCAGTCATCATCATTAATCATGTTGACAATCCACTGGCAAATACTTTTCAATCCTTGTCATATGAAGAGAAATAATGAAGAGAAATTATAGATGAAACGTATTGGTGCTCATTGGACATTGGACATAAACATTACACAACAAGTTGGAATTTGCAAATTCAGTGGTTTGGAAGGAATCAGTGGCTAACTGCAAGCATTGCAAAGCAATCACAATTTAGCTTCCCCTGCCTGCTATTTGGTGGAGTGGGTGTGTGGTCCAAGTCTGGGTTTAAGGGTCCCTTTTCCAAGCCTTAAACAATAAACATTCACACGCAGCATCATGGACCAGAAAAGGTTGAATACATTGGCTGTGCTGTCAATCCAGCATGGCTTCTGCCATGTTCAAAACAACTGGAAACTCGATACTGGCAAATCTCAGAGTTCAGTGAGTTCAAAACAACTGCGAACTTGGAAAATAAATGTTTTAATCGTCATCCAACTCGGAATTCCAAGTCGGGAACTCAAGCCTCTTTCTAGAGCTCCAACCTGAAGATCACTGACGCCATGATTCAACCTTGTTTTTTTGCAGAGTTCCTAGTTGTCTTGAAAGAACCATAAATCCAGAGAATGCTCAACTTTGATGACAAAGTTTCATGACAAAGTTTTCCCACAAGAAGGTCCGCCGCTCCACCTTCCTTTTCAAGTGAGCATAGCACAACGGTAAGTCATAAAATGTCTTGTATGCTGCTGCATAAATGATCTAGTAGGCCAGCGAGGTATGTAAACTGTAGCTAAGAAAGTAATACTAAGTGTATGTTGTGTAGTAAGCTGTTAGTAGCCCATGTTCCTCACCCTAATAATTTGGTCCCTTTTCCCCCCTCCTAATTTAGCCTACTGTTCTTACTTGGTGTATCTTATGGACTGTTTTAGAGAAACGTCATCATCAAATATTGTAAGAGCTTTCATTGTCTGCTCATATGGCCCCTTTATTTATCCTACAGTTCTGACTTGGTTTACATGGAGAAAACTGTAAGAACGGCCCATGTTCTGAATTCTTACGCTGTACATTTAAAAATTGCTGAACAAATAGTTATATTAACTACATCTGTCTTAGCTCGCTCATTAATGTCTTAATCAAAATTATGGATTGCCTCTTATCCGCTTGTCGTCCCCTTATGCCATAGTTGGCTCATCTCAATTGTCAGTAGAAATCACATTTGTTTAAGAAAGTCAACCATATCAGCTATGTGTTTTTTAAGGCTAAATAACTGTTTTGCTGCCAGACAAAGCTCCGTTGATAGCCAGGTGTTGCAGTGGTAAGGTGTTGGGACTCTGCTGTTGGGACAGCTTTATGTAGTCCCTAACAGTTTGGGGGCACCGTTTGTCACCGTTATAGTGCAATTAATGTATTATTTAGTGTTGTGTTGTGTAGTGGCTTTGCTGGCATGCATTAAAACATTTTGGGGGGGAGATTGCCCCACCAAGATTTACATGCTAAAATCTCCACTGTATGTAATATTAGATTTTTCCAGTAGTTTGAATGAGAAAGTGACTTTTAAACACTCAGTCAGGCCAGTGTCTCCTCATTGTGGTTCTTCGGCCATGTCTACTGTTTTACTCCCCTGCCCATGTATGATTTTGGCAAAGAAAATGAAAGAGGAATAGAACCTGATGTGCAATTTGACATCTGCATAATCATGTTTGCTTCAACAAGGGCTAAATTGAAAAGATGAAAAATAAACACACAATTGTACTGAGTCATTACACTTGACTGCAGATGAAAATTAAACCCAAGACTGATTGCATCATACTGGCCGTGGACCGTCCTTAGTCTCACATTCATGCTCTTATTTACAACTCAAAGGACTCTGCCGTATTTCTATTTTAAAATGTCTGAAGAGCAGTATCTGTGCTTTTGCCTTTACGAGACTGTCCCAAACTACATACAACTTCATGTGTTAGAGTAATACATGTTTTTATATTGTGACCCAGTCTTATTTCCAGAGGAAATTTTAAAGAATCCCAGTACAGAATCCTCACTCTCTGGCCTGGTTTCCTTGTTGATCCATTTGCTCTGCACATTTCAACACACACAGAGACACAGACACACACTCTGGTGAAGAACTCAGAATATATTTGTGTGACTAATACATACTGTATATCATATCAAGATAGCTAGAAGGGTATTACAAATGCTATTACTCTCCTCACATTTAGACATTTCCAAGAATGCAAAGAAGGATTCTCAGTAATGGAGGACAAGGCATTATTATTCATTCATTATTTTATAATCAATTAGAGTTTTCATTATTGTGTTGTGTTCACCTGTGGCAACTGGCTACCATCCGGGCAGATATTGGATATTGAGTCAACATGCCTTGTTTTTTACTTTATCAAAGTAATTTACTTTATCAAAGTAATTCCATTGCTTCACAATGGCTAGTAGGTTTGGTGTATTTCAATTTGAATTTCACTTTGGTTGACAACCCATATGTCAACCAAAACTGGATGTTGACCTGACTACTTTGCCCGGTGGGTAGACTATTGGACCCACATCTCCCACTGAGAGATTTATAAAGTGCACTCAGTAATGATATTAATCTTGTGTACCTGAAAGGGCAATCTCTTACTAACTTGTCAAAGAGAATATCCTTCATATCTACTGTGATCATGTCGTGCTTTAAACACATTCACAACTCACAAACCTTGCTGTCGTCACTTTGCATGTCCCTATCATGGCTGGTTCAGCTCACTGGCAACATGACCTTATCAACCTAGCAGATGACATAGAGAAGAGTGGAAGGAAAATACGAATACTGTTAAAGAGGGAATTAGGTATTGTTTCATTATTTAAGCCTAACTTCAGAGTCGTTTTATGCTACTAAGCTACAAACTCCATGGCACTAGTAAGCTGATGTTCATTTCTTCTTTAGTCACCTTTAGTCACCTTACCTCTGATAAGCAATTTAAAAGATTACTTTCCAATTATCAACCCACAGAACATTGTCTAGATAATATACAACACTTTCTTTTTCATTTCAAGCATAATATTAAATGTACCAATGCCATATTAGCTGTATTCATCATCAGATAGAGTTAACAATTCCTCACTGATGTTAAGATTCATCTGCTATTTCAAAGTTAATTATTTTCAAAGTTATTTTATAGATGATATGCTTTTACTGGACTGTCTTCTCCATTCTCAAGAGGTAAACACTTTTCAAACACTACTCAAAGTTTCTCTGTTTAAGGTGGCTGTGAATAATGAATAATGGGAATTCTACACTGTGCGAGTGCAGACACTGTTCAGCAGAAAGAGACAAATCAGAGAGGTGCTTTTTATATGTAGACCTTTCAATCAGAACCTGACCCACCTCTAATAAGTGACATCCCAGGCTGGATGTGTAATTTATGAGCTGCCTCAGCAAATTGCTTCACAAGGGACCAGAGGAGCACCTCTCAGGCAGATGAAACCCATGGAGACTGAGCCTCACACACAGGGACACAATGCTCTGCCTCGCTTTCACACAGAGCTGCCCCTATCTCTGCCACCACCTCATGCCAATTTGACAAACTGTGTAATGAGATAATCATATTTATACCCAATCCCTAAACAGCTATGGTAACCTCAAAAGCTGCTTAACGAGGTCTAATTATTCGTATTCATATGGATTTGCTTCAGTTTCTCTTCTTGTAATGGCTGTTGTTGATTTCACATGATTGAGAAAGAAAACCTGTAAATGTGGTTTGCTAGGGCTTCTATTGTTGCCTGAAGCCGTAGTGGTGTGTTATTACGTTTCTGCAACGTTATTTGCTCTCGGAAATTAGTCTCATTTTTCCATCTAATTGTCTCTTTAGGGAGCGGAGCATCATCCGAGAGGTATTAAAGTCTGGTCCTTGACCCAGTTTTCTTCCTGACCTCAAGACCTTCTGACCTAGCGTCACCCTTTCAGCTAGACTAGCCAGCCCTGGCATCATTTACCCACAAATAAAAACCATTGGGTTGAAGATGACAAATGGGTTGTTTTTGTTTTGTCTGAAAACTGGCGTCTTAAAACAAAATAGGTCTGTAGTTCATGTTGCTATGATTTTTCTATTTGGTTCTCTCTGCATGATGTCCCAGTTAAAGGATGGCATGTCAATAAGAAAAGGTGTCTGTTCATTACATTACACTCAAATCCAAATGGAAAAGCATTTTGGAACTCCAGCACCAAGACCTAATTTCCAAACACTCAGTGCACCTGGAATAATGGGGTGTAACCACGACTCAGAGCTCTCTCAATATATGGCAATGAAATTACTAAAAGTATTTCAGAATTCAAAGAGCAATGTTTCCGAGCACGTAGTTGGGAAGATTAATTGCTGTTTATACCCTGAGAAGTGCATCCAAGCTGTTGCTCTCAAAGAACATATCTCTGAGGCTTACTTAGCCACAGCTTCTCATCAACACAATGAGAAACTGGAGAGTAACTGTGAGAAACTCAACCCTCTGCTGCGTACATGCTGGAGACTGTTCATGCTGAAAACCAAAAGGCCAAATGCGATCAAACCTGCCATAACAAATATTATGTAGTAAATTCCTTCACACAGCTATGTCGGAAATTGTTAGTAATGATGGATTAACTGCATTGTGAATTTATGAAATTGTGCTTCATTTGTCTAATTGAAGTCCTTTCAGAATGACAAGAACAAATCAACAGCACTGTAGGTCATTCTCAACTAAATCACAACCAAGTTATCTCTAAAGAGTTGTTTCGTTTTTTATATGAAATGTTTTACATATATGGCTTTAAATGAACATGCCTATTTCAGCATCATTCTGAAGACTGAGCTGAGGGAGCCAATGTCAACAGGAACACAATCTCAGGTCCTCACCTTTCTGAGAATGTGCAGCGTGTGCTCTAGTTTTAAAAGTGGTGAATGATGCATAATTTGTCATGAAACGCTATCCTTGTAAGAGTGTCTAGTGTTGTGCTTTCGGCACCCCCTGAGTCTCCAAGAGGCGTCGGTCCCTGGCCAAAGACAGATCACTGGAGTAGGTTGATTTCCTCAGAGTTTGCTTCCTGCCTGCCTCCACTCTATTTTAGGGAGCCACTTGAAGGTTGCACTGAGAAGATAACAAAGTCCACTTTGAACTCCATTAAAGTGTTCATTCCCGTGCTGGTAATGATGGTTGGATAACAGGTTCTGGCTCTAAGTAATTAATGGTGGTAGTTCCCTTCAAAGTGAGTTGTTAGTGGATAAAAGCATTTTTGCTTTGACCATGGTGGTACAGTACATTGAGTGTTCCGTGTGTAGTGGGAATATAGACAGTCATCCTCTTTGACATAGAAAACAACAACACAAATGAACACATTCAAACAGAAAAATGTTTTCGTAACTGTAACATAGTCAACCTACTATCCCACTGGGTTCCTTCAAAATGCTGATGAGTTGTACTGCAATGTGGATTGGATCGAGTAGCGAGTAGCTACGAGCATTTGCATAAGAATTACTCATGTTGGGTATTGATTTAACATATACCATAGTCATCTACAAAATAAAGGCATTTGGAAATAATGGATATTAAATGAATTAAACATGGTTTCTGCTCTACACACAAAATGGTCCATAGTTCCTTATTTTAATTAGAAACAGGCTGCACTAAAATACTTGCTTTAAATTAACCGTAATCTTTCCCCATGTTGCTTAGCACTTTGCTGGAGGCAAAATTGGGTTACCGTGTCAACAGCTCTGTGGCATGCCTTTGAGAGGACGAGGCTGCTCGCTTCAGGGGGAGGCTAGCTTCCCACTTCCCTTGTCTGATCCTGTGATGAAACGTGGAAGAATAAAGGGAAGAGAGGTAGACACACAACCAGAAATCCCAGCATGACAGAAGGGGAAGACCGAAGCTCATTAATAGCTTCAGCCTGGAATGATCCCACACTGAGTCAAGGGAATAAGGGGTGGCAGGTAGCCTAGTGGTTAGAGCGTTGGACTAGTAACCGAAAGGTTGCAAGATTGAATCCCTGAGCTGACAAGGTAAAAATCTGTAATTCTGAACATGGCAGTTAACCCACTGTTCCTAGGCCGTCGTTGTAAATAAGAATTTGTTCTTAACTGAATTGCCTAGTAAAATAAGAGC
Organism: Salvelinus fontinalis; assembly: GCF_029448725.1. Lineage (NCBI taxonomy): Eukaryota > Metazoa > Chordata > Actinopteri > Salmoniformes > Salmonidae > Salvelinus > Salvelinus fontinalis. The sequence goes on from NC_074682.1 coordinate 13,059,314, forward strand.
CAACTTGCTCCATTACTGAATAGAGGCAGACTTCAAAAGGGCATGAACATCTGGAATGATCCTTAGTTTGAGTGGCTGAGAAGAACTCTCTGTTTTACTAGTGCATGCTCATGGAGCACATCTGGTTTGGCCCATGTTCGATATCTGATGGATCACATTAGTGCCATGACCTGGATCACACAGTTCATGTTTATCAGTTACTGGTGCAGAGAGCAGAGAGAAGGTCAAAGTGAGAGAAGGTCAAGTGTGGTTTGGTGAACTACACCCGCACAAAGAGTTGCCTTGCCAGAAGACTTCCAAAGCTAATCAATAGAGTAACCATAGTCTTGAGGTGGGGGACTACCCAGTTTCGATACCCAGTTGGTCACATTGGTGCTGTGACCTAGATCACAAAGAAATATCACCGCTTACTGAACAGAACTAAATAATAAATTTTTTGAAAAATGTACTTTCTGTTGGTAAAACAATACATTTTTGTGTAGTAAAAGTGCATAACATCATTATAAAGGCACACAATTATTGATCACTAATCAGAAGCATGCATGTGTCACTGTGCAGTAAGTTAGAGAAGACTCTGAAGTATTGGTCTAACAGTACAGTTTCCAGGAACCCTCAGGTGAAAGATATGGAGAAAGCTAGGTGAGAACTCTGATGGTCAAGGAGATTTGTATCCAGTCTTGAGATGACATTTGTTCCCCAAGGACAAATGGCTTCATATGAAAAATTGATACAGGGCAGAAAATAGACTTCCAGTCAGATATAGAGGGAGTCTGACTGAGAGATCAGCAGGATTCCAAGTTACAGCGGCCCAATTTACCTGAATCAATTATTCACTGAGCAGCAGCCTGATATCAGCACCTAAAAGCACAACTACAAAGACCATAGGTTGTTTAAGGATATATCCAGAAGAAAACTAATGAAGACTGACATATTGATTGATGGCAACATCTTAAAGCCATTTGTTTGCCTTCCAGAGGGCTCCACATTGGCTGGACTACTACTTTCCTTTGGCAAAGGAATGGGTGTCTTGTTGTAACCTGCAGCCTACCTTTTAAGCCCGTTACTAGCACGTCATATAAAAAAATGGACATAGCCTCTTTAGATGTGCTAAAAGTATTTGTATTCAGTAGGGTTGTCAGAGTTAATCAATTAACTTGAGTTCACACATTTTTATTATCGTGTTCAATGGTGTTGAAAATATAATGAAAACGTCCAAAATAGTAAGTACTGCGCTTAACTTGATTACATTTTTCAATCATTTGACAGCCCTAGTTTTCAGACAATGCTTCATAAGTAGTAGCTAGGTTTCCATTGGCGATGGATTTTCATACGAATATTCTAAAATCTGCATAAATAAAATATGCGCATTTTCCCACCAGTGGTGTCTTTCCACCAAATTGACTTTTTGTGGATAAATATCAGTGTGTGATGATGCACTATAGTGCACACAAAAGTACTTTATCGCTTATCGCTTTCATGTACTGAATAAAAATCAAAAGTTCAATGTGTTTCCATCGCATTTTCAACTCTACCAATAGTTTTGTCACAAAAACTGTTGAGTTAAATAGCAAATGTGCCTCCTCTGGTCCTGGCAGGTGTGCTCTGGCCAACAACACCTCACAGATATAGTGAAGGTAGGTTGTATGGATAGGCTAGTCTACAAGATGAGATTATTAGGGAAAAGAACACAATTTTTTTTTATTTTTCAAAGAGCAGTCAAGCATCGCTCGTCATGTCACCAGAGTAAGACTCTTGATATTTACATTTACATTTTAGTCATTTAGCAGACGCTCTTATCCAGAGCGACTTACAGTAGAGTGCAAACATTTTATTACATTTTACATACTGAGACAAGGATATCCCTACCGGCCAAACCCTCCCTAACCCGGACGACGCTATGCCAATTGTGCATCGCCCCACGGACCTCCCGGTTGCGGCCGGCTGCGACAGAGCCTGGGCGCGAACCCAGCCCAGCCTGGGCGCGAACCCAGAGACTCTGGTGGCGCAGCTAGCACTGCGATACAGTGCCCTAGACCACTGCGCCACCCGGGAGGACGGGTTCCAATATTTATTGGAAAGGAGCATCAAGCTCATGACCGTGCACTTTCACCACCCTGTGAAGTTCATCGTAACTTATTTCATCTGACTGTTGCCTAATAAATTCCACGGTTTCCCGAGTCATAGTGGGAGGACCACACACCATATCATCATGTGACTCCAAGTTTACTTCGATATGATGGCTATGTCGTGACGTTGTATTAGTTCATGTGACGACTGCAGCTCATCGAATGATTAAAGGTTTATAATTGCGTGATTAAATGAATCAGGCAATTATTAAATCATTAACCTGGGGCACCATGGCAAAATTAGTTTTAATTGAGTTTCTATTTCCCAAATTAACTCAAAGAATATCAGAATATTGATTTTACAACAGTCGCTAATTAATCAATTTCCTCTACAGTCTCATGAACGTCGCATAATCCGGGAATCTGCACAAACCCGAGTCCCACCAATGAGTTCGTACCACACCAATTTTAGTTGATTGTTTATTTACTAGAAGGCTAAAATGATAATAAAATATACACATACACAAAAACACAGTCTAGGCTATTGATTATAACTTAGTATAACAGGCCAACACACTATGTGTTACCCAAAATGGGGATTTAAAAGAGAGAGAAAAAGAGAAAGTACACGAGAGAAATATACATTTGGGTGCATTTATCAGCTATGCTTATTTTAACCCTAGCCTTGACCCGAACTGCCGCTCGTATGGGTCAGAATATAACGATGTAATTACGTGTTGAAGGTCTCCGCTGTGGGTCCTCACGATGTCAGTGTCCCTTTGACTTAATAGTCTGAATCCTCGCCCTCGTTCTGAAAGGGGTCTTCTGAGGACAGCCAGCGTAGCAATGAAACAGTGTAGATACGATTCGATGGGGATCGGAGGCCAGGTGGTCCGGCTTGAATTCACACGCTTAGACGCAGCTACTCCTCCGTAGCATGGATAGAATAATGTTCCTTTGTCTTCAACCTCGTGTTGCGTTTTGGGTTCGTTGACTACTCAGACCTTGGCTGCAGCTCAGGTCACTTAGTCTGATAGGTTCATTCTTAACTCACATGTTTTATACCCTCGGGTCAGAAGTGGGTGTAACCGCATTTAGGGCAATTCTCTGGGCGTACCAAGTTAAGAGGCAAGGACTAGATTTGACTCAAATCCAATTTTAGATAACTAACTTCACATTTCATCTTTACCAAAACATTCTCTTTGATTTGGACATTTTACACACAACTTACAATGTATAAACATCAAGCATATACTAGGAAAACTCTTAAAGTTACAATGTTTTCGTAATAACGTCATCCTTTAACCTTTAATAACAAAACAAAAATGACATTAATTTTCATATTCCATCTATCGTTATTATCACCATTGTGGCTGACGGAAACCATTGTTCCGAAGTCCATTTATTGCATGTTTAATGTTCTGAGGCTGGTTCTCCATAGTGAGAGGACAAAGGAATTTTGTCTGTTGCCTAAGATTTACAATGGGCGTGAGGGGTCATAAAAACCCCACATCTTCATACCCGTAGATATCTCCTCCTCTTTTGGGGGTGAGAGATAATCTGTAGGGTTGTGGACTCCTGTAACCTGACCTGATCTGGTCAGGACAGTCATGACAGCTATTATATCAATATTTGTGCATGAAGGCATCTCCACCGCCATTTCTCGCATAATACATTTTACCAACACAAAAAGATCCCACCATTATCTGTAGGCATTTATAAAATTATACCGAAACTTACTGTTTCCATTACAGCTGTTGTGATTTTTTATTATACAGTATGACCACAGATGAGCCAGATACGGTATTTCACCGGATGTATAAGTGTGAAGCATCCAGTTGGCGTTTCCACTCACTACCAAATATGGTGATGAGAGGACGCCCAGTGGAAGGCAGTGGGAGAAGATGGAGTGAGATGGATTTTGGCCGACATTCTGCTTATTTTCTTATAGATTATATTTTTGATCTCTAAACAGTTTTCTGCTTCCCAAACTAGAATCTGTAACGAATAGAGTGGATTGCATTTTGTAGACTTTACCCTTTGCCAAAGTTTTAAAAAATGGCATTGTTTATGAGTGCAAGAATGAAATTCAGAGTAGGCATTCCCTAACGGAAATATGCGAGTAAATGCTAGAACGGGCCAATAGGATCTCACTAGCTCGTGCTTGGCTCTGCCCACCTCCTTGATTGTTCTTCCCACTATGATTAATGTACTCCAATTGGAAACGACAGGCTCTGGTCTATCTTAGGTTAGTTATTAAAATCTTTGATATGACTTTACTCACATTAAAAACTGTGGATGGAAATGTGGTTAGTGACCCTTACATATAGCCTTTTCTTTGCAGTGGTAGCTACATGTATGGAGCCCTATAAGAAACAGTCACTGCTAATGATAAATAATCCATGATGTATGTCCATCTTGTGTGACATTTGTAGAGAGAAAGACAGCCAGAACAAAACCCATTTTCTCCTGAGACATCTACCAGACAGTGCTGCCTAGATGGAATCAATTCTAGAGTCAGACAAATAATCACTGCATCAGAATTACATAATATTTTGTGTGTACTTTATCCTGCACATAATAATAATCATGCTCCCTGACTCTAGGGAACTGGACTAAATGTTTCATAAGTGACAGTCAATTTAATAAGTCAGTGACCAGATTGCAGATAATAGTGATCTGGGCTCAAGGCAACTAGGCCTACATCACAGGAGGTTGGTGGCATCTCAATTAGGGAGGACAGGATCGTGGTAATGGCTAGAGCGGAATGAGTGGAATGGTATCAATACATGCAGTGGCGACCCGTCATTCAGGGCAGGTGGGGCAGAGACTCACCTGTTTTGAGCCCCACGTTTTCAGTAACAATTTTTATTTACTTTTTGGGGCTTGCCTGTTTTGGATGTTATTTTGGTGTTAATACGTGTTGAATATCAGTTTGCAAACAATGAGTTAATAAAGCAGCATACAGCTGCATGCAAACATGGTCTCTTTTTTGTTTTCTTGAGTAAGGCAGCTCCAAAATGCAGGTGTTTCAGCCTAGCTCAGTGCTTTCTGTGGTGGTGGGGAAAGCCAGCAGAAAATATGGAGCTTTGCGCCGTGGTTGGCTCAGTGTTCTGTCACTCATGGGGTCACTACTGTCCCCATGAGGGACTTCTGTCACTCATGGGGTCATCACCGCCAAGTCTAAGGGTAGACCTCGAAGATTCAAGCTCCTTGGGTGTTGCCATAGAGTTACATTAGAAGTGCCCATCCAAGAAAGATCATTGGCGACAGATAAAATTATGTCAAATCGCGTTATATCTACAGTAGCTTTGATTGGACTGTCAAGATCATACTTTCAAAATCTTAGTTAGCAGTCATCATCATGAATGAAGTCGACAATCTACTGGCAAATCATTTTTAATCCTTGTCATATGAAGAGAAATAATTAAGAGAAATTATAGATAAAATGTATCGGTGCTCATCGGACATTGGACATAAACATTAAACAACAAGTTGGAAATTGCAAATTCAACAATGAGTGGTTTGGAAGGAATCAGTGGCTAACGTCAAGCAATGCAAAGCAATCATTAGCCTGCTATTCAGTGGAGTGGCTGTGTGGTCCCAAGTTTAAGATTAAGGGTCTCTTTTCCTAGTTTAAAATTATAAACATTCAACATTGGCCATGCTGTCAATGAGTCATGAGTTGTGCCGCACACAAAACAACTGTTAACTCGGAATTGCAAAATATGAAAAACGACTGGGCTACGACTGGGAAAATCAATCAATCAATCAATCAATTTTATTTTATATAGCCCTTCGTACATCAGATAATATCTCGAAGTGCTGTACAGAAACCCAGCCTAAAACCCCAAACAGCTAGAATGCAGGTGTAGAAGCACGGTGGCTAGGAAAAACTCCCTAGAAAGGCCAAAACCTAGGAAGAAACCTAGAGAGGAACCAGGCTATGAGGGGTGGCCAGTCCTCTTCTGGCTGTGCCGGGTGGAGATTATAACAGAACTATGCCAAGATGTTCAAAAATGTTCATAAGTGACAAGCATGGTCAAATAATAATCATGAATAATTTTCAGTTGGCTTTTCATAGCTGATCATTAAGAGTTGAAAAACAACAGGTCTGGGACAGGTGGCGGTTCCATAACCGCAGACAGAACAGCTGAAACTGGAATAGCAGCAAGGCCAGGCGGACTGGGGACAGCAAGGAGTCACCACGGGCGGCAGTCCCGACGCATGGTCCTAGGGCCCAGGTCCTCCGAGAGAAAGAAAGAGAGAAGGAGAAAATTAGAGAGAGCCAAGATTTTCAAAATGTTCATAAATGACAAGCATGGTCAAATAATAATCAGGAATAAATCTCAGTTGGCTTTTCATAGCCGATCATTAAGAGTTGAAAACAGCAGGTCTGGGACAGGTAGGGGTTCCATAACCGCAGGCAGAAGAGTTGAAACTGGAATAGCAGCAAGGCCAGGCGGACTGGGGGCAGCAAGGAGTCACCACGGCCGGTAGTCCCGACGTATGGTCGTAGGGCTCAGGTCCTCCGAGAGAAAGAGAGAAGGAGAAAATTAGAGAGAGCCAAGATTTTCAAAATGTTCATAAATGACAAGCATGGTCAAATAATAATCAGGAATAAATCTCAGTTGGCTTTTCATAGCCGATCATTAAGAGTTGAAAACAGCAGGTCTGGGACAGGTAGGGGTTTCGTAACCGCAGGCAGAAACAGTTGAAACTGGAATAGCAGCAAGGCCGGGCGGACTGGGGACAGCAAGGTGTCAGCATGCCCGGTAGTCCTGACGTATGGTCCTAGGGCTCAGGTTCTCAGAGAGAAAGAGAGAACGAGAGAATTAGAGAGAGCATACTTAAATTCACACAGGACACTGGATAAGACAGGAGAAGTACTCCAGGTATAACCAACTGACCCTAGCCCCCCGACACATAAACTACTGCAGCATAAATACTGGAGGCTGAGACAGGAGCGGTCAGGAGACACTGTGGCCCCATCCGAAGAAACCCCCGGACAGGGCCAAACAGGAAGGATATAACCCCACCCACTCTGCCACTCTGAAAATAAGTTTTGAACTTTCATCCAACTGTAAATTGGGAACTCGGGCCTCTTTCTAGAGCTACAACCTGAAGATTACTGAGTGTAATACTAAGTCTATGTTGTGTAGTAAGCTGTTAGTAGCCCATGTGCCTCACCCTAATCATTTGGTCTATTTTCACCTATTAATTTCACCTACTGTTCTTACTTGGTGGTGCACATGTGGCCTATAACCTGTTTTTGAGAAATGTAATCATTGAATATTATAAGAGCTTTCATTGTCTACTTATATGCCCCCTTTATTTATCCTATGGTTCTGAGTTGGTGTACAGGGAGAACACTGTAAGACAGGCCTATATTCTGAATTCTGTCGCTGTACATTTCAAAAGTGCTGAACAAATAGTTATATTAACTACGTCCGTCTTAGCTCGCTCATTAATGTCTTAATCAAAATGACGGATTGCCTCTTATCCGCTTGTCGTCCCCTTATGCCATAGTTTGTACATCTCAATTGTCAGTAGAAATCCCATTTGTTTAAGCAAGACAGCCATATCAGCTATTTTTTTTAAAGGCAGTAAATGAGGCTGAATTAACTGTTTCGCTGCCAGACAAAGCTCTGCTGATAGCCAGGTGTTGCAGTGGTAAGCTGTTGGGACTCTGCTGTTGGGACAGCTTTATGTAGGCCCTAACAGTTTGTGGGCACCGTTTGTCATCGTTATAGTGCAATTAATGTATTGTTTAGTGTTGTGTTGTGTAGTGACTTTGCTGGCATGCATCCCACTTTATTTATTTTTTGCCCCACCAAGATTTACATGCTAAAATCGCCACTGGTTTGACACCATTCCATGTTCCTCTGTTCCAGCCCTCAGCAGCCTCCTGTGGCCTACATACTGTAGATAATCAAAGCATGACAGCAGATTTTCCATTTCAAATAACCCACAGTGCATTACCAGCAGTTATTTACAATGTAAGCACTGCTCACTAATTTTTAACAAGCCCTTAAGGTCCCGGTCACAGACAAAGCTGACAAGCAAAGCAGGAGAATGCAGTTCTTGTTTTACCCTTCAGAATATAAAACATAGTAATGGCTCTGAGTATTGGTAAAGTAGGACACCTAGCAAAGTGGGATACTTAAGCTTTGCAATGGATTTTATTAAATGTGTACAATAACATAACCACCAGTCAATGCCTGTGTGTTAGTTAGGAGGTATGTGATGATAAACAATGGGTTCAGTGAGTATGACGTCATCATTGTGTGCGTGACACATGTAATGACACACGACGCCAGAGGCATTATGGTAAGTAAATGTACGGAATCCCTGAAGCCCCTCAAAAATACAAAAACTTGCAGAATTATCTTGTCTGAACGACATTTCCAAGCACTCCGTGTTGCATCATGCGGAGAACAGCACTAAGCCATGGTATATTGGCCGAATACCACGCCCACTCGGGCCTTATTGCTTAAATACGTAGGCCTACATCTGGCCACCTCTGTATTTCTTTTATCAAATTACTCACTCATCTTACTTAAATAATAGTACATGAGTTTCATATCTCTGATTTTTGGTGACATTTTGAAACAATGTCACCAAAACAAATGAAAAAAGCGCACATTTGATGACTTATGACATTAACAAAAATATAGTTCATTTTTTGTCATTTAATTCCTGAAGTAAGATTGATTGTCATCCATTCCTAGACTTTCCTTGTGCTTCCCATGACAAGCCCGTGGAGATATTAAAACAGCTGCGACAAATGTCGTTCCCTGCCACAAACATGATGCGTCAGGGAGCACCACAGACTTGAGCACCACAAATGAGTTCACACACCTGCCATGTCTCCACCATCCACACTTGGCACTGTATTGAGTGTTAGCTGAGGCACACAGGTGTGTCTCTGCTCTCCGCAGTGGAGGTGAGGCTGTGACAGCATGTACCTGGTGGTCTTCCTTTCTGGCTCCTCTGCTACAGCTTTGTAATCTCATTACCGATGCATGTCTCATTAATTTCCGTCATGGCCGAATGGCCCACCATTCTTGCTGTCACTGCCTGGGACCAGTCTCCTGCCACCACTGCTAGGAATCCAAGGACGTGGATCCAAAGCAGATGAAGGGGAAAACGATGGCTTGTTAAAATGGTCATCTATGCTGAATCATCAATGATGATCTGTCCAAGTGGAATTTTAAATGTTAGCAAGGGTTCATGAAGATGACAAATCCAGCTGCCAAATTTGTCAAAAACATGTTTGCTTGGGGGTTAGCTTTTGAGAGAAAAAGTACAATTTGAATGACTTAAACAAACAACCAAGTCAAGGGAGAGAGGCAGCACAGTATGAATACATTCATTTGGCAGATGGATGTTGCATTGATGCTGTGCTATTCATATTTGTTCTGTAAAAATAAATACATAAATAATAATACAAAATAAAATATGTGAAAGACACATTCAACTAATTTCATGCAGCACTTCATGGCAAATGTGCAAATGTGCTTCTCATCGAAGGGGCTGTAATGGAGCAGGTTGAGAGCTTCAAGTTCCTTGGCATCTACATCACCAACAAACTAACATGGTACAAGCACACCAAGGCAGTTGTGAAGAAGGCACAACAAAACCTATTCCCCCTCAGATTTGGCATGGGTCCTCAGATCCTAAAAACGTTCTACAGCTGCACCATCAAGAGCATCCTCACTGGTTGCCTCACTGCCTGGAATGGCAACTGCTCAGCCTCCGACCGCAAGGCACTACAGAGTGTAATGCGTACAGCCCAGTACATCACTGGGGCCAAGCTTCCTGCCATCCAGGACCTCTATACCAGGCAGTGTCAGAGGCCCTAAAAAGGCCCTAAAAATTGTCAAAGACTCCAGCCACCCTGGTCATAGACTGTTCTGTCTGCTACCGCACCGTAAGCAGGACCGGAACGCCAAGTCTAGGTCCAAGAGGCTTCTAAACAGCTTCTACCCCCAAGCCATAAGACTTCTGATCGTCTAATCAAATGGCTACCCATACTATTTGCATAGCCCCCCCCCTCCCCCTCTTTCACGCTGCTGCCACTCTCTGTTATACCTACATGTACATACAGTATTACCTCAATTATCTCGACTAACTGGTGCCCCCGCACATTGACTCTGTACCTGTACGTCCTGTATATAGCTTCGTTATTGTTATTTTACTGCTGCTCTTTAATTATTTGCTTCTGTTACTTATTTTTTTGTGGGCCTTTTTCTAAAAACTGCATTGTTGGTTAAGGGCTTGTACGTAAGCATTTCACTGTAAGGTCTATAACTGTTGTATTTGGCGCATCTGACAAATAACATTTGATTTCATTTGATGTAAAGCTGATGTGGGCATAAAAAAGTTTGTCCATTGTAAAACCCAAGGGGCTATGGCTTGCAATATTTTGATGTAAGTTTTGTAGGCCCACAATAATGAGGATGCTAATGATGCTTTAAATGTGTTTGTTGAGATTTTAACTGCTTAGTGTTTCTGTTCAGTTGTTTTCTTGCATGGAATGATGACCGAATCCAATATCACTTTAAGTGGTCATATTTGTTATCCTGCTGGTCATAGGTATCAGTTATGAGGCTGTGTTTGTGAAGTACATTTATTCTGTATATAAGGGAGGCTTTATTTCAATCTAAACATACTTTTTCTCAGAAAACTTGCAGAGTGGTTATTGAATTTGAATGTTCAGTGATAACTACAAAAAACAGAATGTGAATCTCACACACAATTCAACCATTCTAGCATATTTAATTTTTAACTTCCATACCAAGTATAAATGATAATCGTGGTAGAAAAGACTATTAATGTAAAAGTGGCTATTTGATCATACTTGTTTTGTTGTTGTGCTGATTGTAAACATAATCTGGCCTCCCTTATTGTACTTCTCTGTTCTGTTATAAGACAAGTTCCTGATGCCTGCTCAAGGTTGGCATTAAATGAAACATACACAGATTGTCCTTGCCTGAGGCCTTTTCACATTATTTGAAATGCAATGTTCAAATTCCCCTTTGTCAGTTGGTGGTCTTGTTTGTTCTTCAAAAGGTTGTTGTTTGATGTTTTCCCTTTGCCACTTACTCATTTACATTGTCCGAATTGCAAAGATTGCTTAAATTCTCAAAATCGCTAAAATTGACATGCCTTTAGGCATGCTAGCAAGTGCTTAGGGTTTGGGTAAGTGTTTGGGAAAGGTTAAAACCTTTTCAATTTTCACCTAAAATGACATACCCAAATCTAACTGCTTGTAGCTCAGGACCTGAAGCCAGGATATGAATATTCTTGATTACCATTTGAAAGGAAACACTTTGAAGTTTGTGGAAATGTGAAATTAATTAGATCTGGTAAAAGATAATACAAAGAAAAAAACATGCTTTTTTATGTTTTTTGTACCATCATCTTTGAAATGCAAGAGACAGGCCATAGTGTGTTATTCTAGGCCAGGCGCAATTTAGATTTGGCCACTAAATGGCAGCAGTGTATGTGCAAAGTTTTACACTGATCCAATGAACCATTGCACATCTGTTCAAAATGTCATATCAAGACTGCCCAAATGTGCCTAATTGATTTATTAATACATTTTCAAGTTCATAATTGTGCATGGTATTCAGCATGACAATGATTCCAAACACACCGGAGTGGCTTCGTAAGAAGCATTTCAAGGTCCTGGAGTGGCCTAGCCTGTCTCCAGATCTCAACCCCATAGAAAATCTTTGGAGGGAGTTGAAAGTCCGTGTTGCCCAGCAACAGCCCCAAAACATCACTGCTCTGGAGGAGATCTGCATGGAGGAATGGGCCAAAATATCAGCAACAGTGTGTGAAAACCTTGTGAAGACTTACAGAAAGCGTTTGACCTCTGTCATTGCCAACAAAGGGTATATAACAAAGTATTGAGATAAACTTTTGTTATTGACCAAATACTTATTTTCCACCATAATTTGCAAATAAATTCATAAAAAATCCTACAATGTGATTTTCTGGAATTTTTTTCTCTCATTTTGTCTGTCGTGGTTGAAGTGTACCTATGATGAAAATTACAGGCCTCTCTCGTCTTTTTAAGAGGGAGAACTTGCACAATTGGTGGCTGACTAAATACTTTTTTGCCCCACTGTATATCTATGTCCTGGGATTTTTTGTATTACTTACAACCTCATGCTAATCGCATTAGCCTACGTTAGCTCAACCATTCCTCGGGTGGGACACCGATCCCGTAGAGGTGATGCTCCAGAGCTTTTGAATCATTTCAGACAGTAGTTTTGAAAGTAGTGCTCACGAGCAAAAATGGGCCCCCAAAAACGGTGCACAAATGTGTGCTATGTAAGGTTCCTCTGTCGAGCAGTGAATTTCAAACACAGATTCAACCACAAATACCAGGGAGGTTTTCCAATGCCTTGTAAAGAAGGGCACCTATTGGTAGATCGGTAAAAATAAAAATAAAGCCGACATTATTACAGGGGCTGAGTCACTGGCTTACTGGTGCTCTTCCATGCCGTCCCTAGGAGGGGTGCGTCACTTGAGTGGGTTGAGTCACTGACGTGATCTTCCTGTCTGGGTTGTGCCGTGGCGGAGATCTTTGTGGGCTATACTCAGCCTTGTCTCAGGATGGTAAGTTGGTGGATGAAGATATCCCTCTAGTGGTGTGGGGGCTGTGCTTTGGCAAAGTGGGTGGGGTTATATCCTGCCTGTTTGGCCCTGTCCGGGGGTATCATCGGATGGGGCCACAGTGTCTCCTGACCCCTCCTGTCTCAGCCTCCAGTATTTATGCTGCAGTAGTTTATGTGTCGGGGGGCTAGGGTCAGTCTGTTATATCTGGAGTACTTCTCCTGTCTTATCCGGTGTCCTGTGTGAATTTATGTATGCTCTCTCTAATTCTCTCTCTGTTTCTTTCTTTCTCTCTCTCGGAGGACCTGAGCCCTAGGACCATGCCTCAGGACTACCTGGCATGATGACTTCTTGCTGTCCCCAGCCCACCTGGCCGTGCTGCTGCTCCAGTTTCAACTGTTCTGCCAGCGGCTATGGAACCCTGACCTGTTCACCGGACGTGCTACCTGTCCCAGACCTGCTGTTTTCAACTCTCTAGAGACAGAAGGAGCGGTAGAGATACGCTTAATCGGCTATGAAAAGCCAACTGACATTTACTCTTGAGGTGCTGCACCCTCGACAACTACTGTGATTATTATTATTTGACCATGCTGGTAATTTATGAACATTTGAACATCTTGGCCATGTTCTGTTATAATCTCCACCTGGCACAGCCAGAAGACTGGCCACCCCCATAGCGTGGTTCCTCTCTAGGTTTCTTCCTAGGTTTTGGCTTTTCTAGGGAGTTTTTCCTAGCCACCGTGCTTCTACACCTGCATTGCTTGCTGTTTGGGGTTTTAGGCTGGGTTTCTGTACAGCACTTTGAGATATCAGCTCATGTAAGAAGGGCTATATAAATACATTTGATACCCTTTTTTATTATTTTTTTTAACCTTTATTTAACCAGGCAAGTCAGTTAAGAACAAATTCTTATTTTCAATGACGGCCTAGGAACAGTGGGTTAACTGCCTTGTTCAGGGGCAGAACGACAGTTTTGTACCATGTCAGCTCGGGGATTTGAACTTGCAACCTTTCGGTTACTAGTTTAACGCTCTAAACACTAGGTTACCCTGCTGCCCCAAGAGCATGATGAAATTACACTTTGGATGCTGTATTTTATCAATACACCCAGTCACTAACGATACAGGCGTCCTTCCTAACTCAGTTGCCGGAGACGAAGGAAACCATTCAGGGATCTCACCATGAGAAAAATGTTGACTTTTAAACAGTTACAGGCTGTGATAGGAGAACAGTGAGGATGGATCAACAACATTGTAGTTACTCCACAATACTAACTTATTTGACAGAGTGAAAAGAAGGAAACCTGTACCAAATACAAAAATTCCAAAACATGCATCCTGTTTGCAACAAGCCACTAAAGTAATACTGCAAAATAATTGGCAAAGAAATTACATTTTTGTCCAGAATGCAAAGTGTTATGTTTGGGACAAATCCAATCCAATATATTATATAGTACCACTCTCCATATTTTCAAGCATAGTGGTGGCTGCATCACATTATGGGGTATGCTTGTAATCGTTAAGGACTGTGGAGTTTTTCAGGATAAAAAATGGAGCAAAGCAGAGGCAAAATCCTCGAGGAAAACCTGCTTCAGTCTGTATTCCACCAGACACTGGGAGATGAATTCACCTTTCAGCAGTACAGTCGTGGCCAAAAGTTTTGAGAATGACAAATATTACATTTTACAAAGTCTGCTGCCTCAGTATGATGGCAGTTTGCATATACTCCAAAATGTTATGAAGAGTGATCAGATGAATTGCAATTAATTGCAAAGTCCCTCTCTGCCTTGTAATTGAACTGAATCCCCAAAAAACATTTCCACTGCATTTCAGCCCTGCCACAAAAGGACCAGCTGACATCATGTCAGTGATTCTCTCTTTAACACAGGTGTGAGTGTTGACGAGGACAAGACTGGAGATCACTCTGTCATGCTGATTGAGTTCGAATAACAGACTGGAAGCTTCACAAGGAGGGTGGTGCTTGGAATCATTGTTCTTCCTCTGTCAACCATGGTTACCTGCAAGGAAACACGTGCCATCATCATTGCTTTGCACAAAAGGGCTTCACAGGCAAGGATATTGCTGCCAGTAAGATTGCACCTAAATCAACCATTTATCGGATCATCAAGATCTTCAAGGAGAGCAGTTCAATTGTTGTGAAGAAGGCTTCAGGTTGCCCAAGAAAGACCGTCTCCTAAAGTTGATTCAGCTGCGGGATCGGGGCACCACCAGTACAGAGCTTGCTCAGGAATGGCAGCAGGCAGGTGTGAGTGCATCTGTGTGGCGAAGACTTTTGGAGGATGGCCTGGTGTCAATAAGGGCAGCATAGAAGCCACTTCTCTCCAGGAAAAACATCAGGGACAGACTGATATTCTGCAAACGGTACAGGGATTGGACGGCTGAGGACTGGGGTAAAGTCATTTTCTCGGATGAATCCCCTTTCCAATTGTTTTGGGCATCCGGAAAAAAGCTTGTCCGGAGAAGACAAGGTGAGCGCTACCATCAGTCCTGTGTCATGCCAACAGTAAAGCATCCTGAGACCATTCATGTATGGGGTCGATTCTCAGCCAAGGGAGTGGGCTCACTCACAATTTTGCCTAAGAACACAGCCCAGAATAAAGAATGGTACCAACATGTCCTCCGAGAGCAACTTCTCCCAACCATCCAGGAACAGTTTGGTGATGAACAATGCATGTTCCAGCATGATGGAGCACCTTGCCATAAGGCAAAAGTGATAACTAATTGGCTCGGGGAACAAAACATCAATATTTTGGGTCCATGGCCAGGAATCTTTCCAGACCTAAATCCCATTGAGAACTTGTGGTCAATCCTCAAGAGGCGGGGGGACAAACAAAAACCCACAAATTCTGACAAACTCCAAGCATTGATTATGCAAGAATAGCCTAGTGGTTAGAGTGTTGGACTAGTAACAGAAAAGCTGCAAGTTCAAATCCCCGAGCTGACAAGGTACAAATCTGTCGTTGTCACGACTTCCGCCGAAGTCGGCTCCTCTCCACGTTCGGGCTTGACGTCACCGGTTTTCTAGCCATCGCCGCTCCATTTTTCATATATCCATTTGTCTTGTCTTGTTCCATACACACCTGGTTTTCATTTCTCTAATCAATCTACTTGTTTGTATTTAACCCTCTGTTTCCCATCATGTTTTGTGTGTAATTGTTTCATGTTATTGTGGTGTTTTATTACGCGCTTTTTGTTATGTTCCGTGTTTTTGAGCGCATTTGATTTAATGAGTGCTCTCGTTTTTGGAACTAAAATAAAAGTGCGCCTGTTTACATCACTCTACTCTCCTGCACCTGACTTCGCCTCTAATACACCCATTGACAGTCGTTCTGCCCCTGAACAGGCAGTTAACCCACTGTTCCTAGGCCATCATTGAAAATAAGAATTTGTTCTTAACGGATTTGCCTAGTTAAATAAAGGTAAAATAAATAAAAATGGGCTGCCATCAGTCGGGATGTGGCCCAGAAGTTAATTGACCGCATGCCAGGGTGGATTGCAGAGGTCTTGAAAAAGAAGGGTCAGCACTACAAATATTAACTCTTTGCATCAACTTCATGTAATTGTCAATAGAAGCCTTTGACACTTATGAAAGGCTTGTAATTATACTGCAGTATGCCATAGTAACATCTGACAAAAATATCTAAAGACACTAAAGCAGCAAACTTTGTGAAAATTTATATTTGTGTCATTCTCAAAACTTTTGGCCACGACTGTACAATACCTTAAAACACAAGACCAAATATACACTGGAGTTGCTTACCAAGAAGACAATGTATGTTCCTGAGTGGCAGAGTTACAGTTTTGACTTAAATCTACTTACAATATCTATGGCAAGACCTGAAAATGGTTATCTAGCAGTGATCAACACCCTATTTGAACGAGCTTGAAGAATTTTGAAATTAATAAGAGGAATATTGTACATTCCAGGTGTGAAGCTCTTAGAGACTTACCCAGAAAGACTCACAGCTGTAAGTCTCTAGCACTTCTATTTCCATTGAAATGCATTTGAAGCTCATTTAAATATTGTTTTAGAACAAAAAGTATAAATGCTTTCAAAAGTATTTTCTCAAGCAATCTATGTTGGGCCAGCCTGAACATTTGAAAGTTGGTTTTGTTTTAATACCTTAAATCGTTTAAGCTCCAGAGCTGGTTAAATGAAACAAGTAATAATAATACAAGTATGCAAGAAATCTAGAGTTGTGCTTTGCCTTCAATAATTAGGGTACCCAGTGTTTGATATGTTACGAATTCCAATTCGTACAATATGTTACAAATTTGTAACTGCTTAGGTTGTAACTGCTTTCCTGCAGTCAAATGACCCAGTGGCCTCATGGGTGGAATGTTCTTAATATCTTTCATCATTTTCATAAAGCATAAACATGTTTTTTTTAAATGCTGAAAATCTGGTGTTTCTATGTCAGTATATAAAGTGCAATATTGAGATGCAAACTCAAAATGTGATACATTTCAACTCTATGTCTGACATGGTACAGGTGTACTACCAAGAATCACTCTTTGTGACCCTGATTTAGCCCACTGCAGTAAAAGGTTATTAAGATTAGGCATGCTAGCTTAAGTTTAGGCCAGGGTTAGGGTTAGGGAACAGTTTGAAAACAAAAAATGCCTGGATTCAAACCTCTGCCACTTTTGGAGTCCTTCACTTTACACTCAGAATTCAGAATTGTGTTACAACTTGGTGACTGACAGGGGTCAAACATTACTCTCTGTAAATTGAAAAATAATATTGTTGCTTCTCACTGAATAAAGTGTGTTGATGCACATCATCTTACAAATCAAATGATGTATTGCATTGTCGAGGTTGTTCTTGAAACAGTCAAATCAAAACCTGTCACATGCAGATAAAGTGCATCGCTGTGGGAAATCATTACCGGTCTTGGAGTTCCTTAGTTCCCACCTCTGGAACAAAACAGACCCATATTCACCCATTAGCCTTCACATTTACGAAAGTCTCGGCTAAGAAGTTCTCAAAACTCAAATACATTTCAAGATAATGTAGTAAGCTGGATATAGTTTATGCCTAGGCCTAGCAGTCGACCCTTTACTAGTAGTTCAATAGATAGCTAAGAGCGACGCTGTTGTTGCTACTCTTTGACTAGCAAGTGAGTAAAATTACACACTGCTCCTGGGGTCACATTGTACCAAAAATCTAACAGAATGACAAAAGCTTGGTGCCACCTCGTGTAAGTACATTTTCCTGACAGAAATCAGCCCTTCAGAGAGGGACATTTTAAAGAGCCTCAGAACAGCTTGATCACACTTTTTTGATGGGGGGTGGGGGGGAGTTCTTTGTTGTTGATGTTAGTAGATTAAAAAAAACATTAGGCTATTTTTCACTTTACTGATGACGATAACAGTGCTCCAGCCATGACATACACTTAATGTGATTTAATGTGCAACTTATGAAAGCTGAGGGAATCGGGAGCGGGGAAACATTTATGTGATTGTTAGCACATGAAGATAACTGCATAGATACGAGTTTCTAGTTTCCTTTCTCTCCTTTTTCAGTTGCAAGAAAGCATCAACTAACACAGCCTTGTTCTTCCCTTTTCTTCGTAACCCCCCCATCCAAAGGTCCCCAGAGAGATTCAATTTTCAGACGAAAATTTGGTAAAGCAATTCTTGTGCACCACAAAGAACTGACACTTACTATTGCAGGAGAGTTGCATTTATATCCATCGAGATGTTGGGGGGAAACTGCTATAGCTCATCTAAAGTGAAACCTTACAATATAAAGCATTTTAAATTAGAGAATGGCCTCAGACACAACTCGAAGTTGTGGTTACTGGATTGTTCAATAAGCAAGAATTTCACCTCAGGAGACTGAGTGAATACCAAATCCATCCTTGAGAGTGGGGCTGTTCTCCAGTGACAGCCTTCAAAGTGCATAGATATGAACATGGACACTATTTTGAAAATTAAGTACTGTGGTTTTTCAAGGCATTTGTTTAGTTTTCTTTTCATGAGACTTCGTTCAATAGTTGTGTCAGTTATGGTAATGACGCTATCGTTGAACATTGTGCAATTGATTCAAGTCTCTTTTTTTAAACTCTCGCTGTAAACTGCCAATTAAGTTCATTGTAAAGAATCTATTTGTCTGTAATCATGACTAAACTAAGTGAGAAATAATGAGCTCTTCCTACAGTAATAGCTCCTTGGTAAACATGAAATTGCATGAACAAAACTTTAAAACAATTACATTATTATATTATAAAATGTTCTGTAATTTGCACACGCCATATTGATAATCATACACTACAGAGCCAGACATTTTTTGTATTGTACTGTATATCAAACAGCATACTTGTTGAGAGGTTTCTTATTTAAATCATATCTTGTGACTGAGACTGCTCAGACTACTCACATGTAAGTTGTTTTTGTCATGAATCTTGTTCTGAAGGCAGCTCTGCAGATTGGTCAGTAGCTGGTACAGCCACAAAGTCATAAAATCATTAACCCTAACCTTAAAACTTCTTGTCAATAAGGGGGCGCTGTTTTCACTTTGGAAAAAATCGTGCCCAAATTAAACTGCCTCGTACTCTATTCTAGATCGTACAATATGCATATTATTATTACTATTGGATAGAAAACACTCTCAAGTTTCTAAAACTGTTAACTGTTAAAACTGAATTATATCTGTGAGTAAAACAGAACTCATTTTGCAGCAAACTTCCATACAGGAAGTGAAAAATCTGAAAACGATGCTCTGTTCCAGGGCCTGCCTATTCAATTGCCTTATATTTATCGATATGCATGCACTTCATACGCCTTCCACTAGATGTCAACAGGCAGTGGAAGGTGGAATGGGGTGTCTAGCTTGATCTGAGGCCGAACAAGAGCTTTTGGAGTGACAGGTCTGGAAATGTCTTTGTCTTCTCTGGCGCGCGAAGTACGTCGACATTGGCGTCTGAAAAGCGTTTGGTATACACGGCGGATATCTCCGGCTCTGATTTTATTTGATACATGTGATAATAACATCATAAAGTAGTTTTTTTCAACCGAGTTGTATCAGTTTATTCAACGTTTATTGGGACTTTTGGATTTTTCCATTCTTTGCGTCAAGAGAAGATGGGCATGTTCGCGCCACATGGCTAGCTATGGTTGCTAATTCGACAGGAGAAAAGGACATTCTAAAACCAAACAACGATTTATTCTAGACCTAGGACTCCTTGTACAAGATTCTGATGGAAGCTCAGCAAAAGTAAGAACAATTTATGATGTTATTTCGTATTTCTGTGGAAAATGTTGATTCCTATTCTCTGCCGTTTTGGCGGGCGCTGTCTCGCAATAACGCAAGCTGTTTGTTATGGTAAAGTAATTTTTTTTAAATCTAACACGGCGGTTGCATTAAGAACCAGTGTATCTTTCATTTGCCATACAACAAGTATTTTTATGTAAAGTTTATGATGAGTTCTTTGGTCAGATTAGGTGAGTGTCCAAAATAGCTCCGGACATTCTGGTGAATCGATGCTACATATTCCCAATGTATAACCACGGTTTGCAGCTCTAAATATGCAAATTTTCGAACAAAACATAAGTGTTTTGTATAACTTGATGTTATAAGACTGTCATCTGATGAAGTTGGTCAAGGTTAGTGATTCATTTTATATCTTTTGCTGGTTTTTGCAAATGCTATCTATGCGGTGAATAAATGCGGTTGTGTGTTTGGCTATTGTGGTAAGCTAATATAATGCTATATTGTGTTTTTGCTGTAAAACACTTAAAAAAATCGGAAATATTTGCTGGATTCACAAGATGTTTATCTTTCATTTGCTGTACACCATGTATTTTTCATAAATGTTTTATGATGAGTATTTAGGTATTTCACATTGCTCTCTGTAATTATTCTGGCTGCTTTGGTGATATTTTTTGATGGTAGCTGCAATGTAAAACTATGATTTATACCTCAAATATGCACATTTTCAAACAAAACATACATTTATTGTATAACATGTTATAAGACTGTCATCTGATGAAGTTGTTTCTTGGTTAGTGACTAATTATATCTCTATTTGGTCGGTTTTGTGATAGCTACCTATGCGGTAGAAACATGGTGAAAATATGCGGTTGAGTCTTTGGCTATTGTGGTTAGCTAATAGAGATACATATTGTGTTTTCGCTGTAAAACATTTTAAAAATCGGAAATGATGGCTGGATTCACAAGATGTTTATCTTTCATTTGCTGTATTGGACTTGTGATTTCATGATATTTATATGCTATTATTTACTTGTGGCGCTATGCTAGGCTATGCTAGTCAGCTTTTACTGATGAGGATGCTCCCGGATCCGGGATGGGTGTTAAGTAAAGGTTAACCACGCTGCTAACACTAATGCCTAACCCTAACCTTATATTAAGATACAAAAGCACATTTTTGTTTTCATAATTTTTACAATATAGCCAATTTTTTGTTACAATGTCGCCGGAGGGGATGGCTGCCATTTTACGGGCTCCTAACCAATTGTGTTATTGTGTGTGTTTTTTCGCGTTATTTTTTACTTATTTTGTGCATACTATTTCGACCACCGTCTCTTATGACCGAAAAGAGCTTCTGGTTATCAGAACAGCGATTACTCACCTCGTACTGGACAAAGATTTCTTTCTTTAACGAGTCAGAGTTTTTCTTTAATGAGTAGACACCGGTTAAGGCCCAAATCCCTGTAATTCGCATGAAGAGACTGAGATATAGAGGTCATAAGTCTTGGTACCTTGTAAGAATCCGACGGCGAGTGGGTAACCCTCCTCTATCATCAGTCCTATTAGCCAACGTGCAATCATTGGATAATGAACTGGATGACCTCCGATCAAGACTATCCTACCAACGGGACATTGAAAACTGTAATATCTTATGTTTCACTGGATTTACGATGACTTGGATAACATACAGCTGGTAAAACAAGGGGTGGCAGTCTGTGTCTATTTGTCAATAACAGCTGGTGCATGAAATCTAATATTAACAAAGTTTCAAGGTTTTGCTCACCTTAGGTAGTGTATCTCATGATACGCTGAATACCACACTATTTATCAAGAGAGTTTTCATATCTATTTTTCTTAGCTGTCTATTTACCACCACAACCCAATGCTGGCACTAAGAGGACTCAACAAGCTGTATAAGACCATAAGCAAACAAGAAAATGCTCATCCAGAGGCGGCGCTCTTAGTGGCCGGGGACTTTAATGCATGGAACCTTAAATACGTTTTACCTCATTTCTACCAACATGTTACATGTGCAACCAGAGGAAGAAAATCTCTAGACCACCTTTACTCCACACACAGAGATTCTTACAAAACTCTCCCTCACCCACCATTTGGCAAATATGACCATAACTATATCCTCCTGATTCCTGCTTACAAGCAAAAACTAAAGCAGGAAGTACCAGTGACTCGCTCAATACGGAAAGTGGTCAGATGACACAGATGATAAGATACAGGATTGTTCTGCTACCATAGCCTGGAATATGTTCCTGGATTCTTCCGATGGCATTGAGGAGTACACCACATCAGTCACTGGCTTCATCAATAAGTGCATCAATGACATAGTCCCCACAGCGATGTACCCCAACCCGAAGCAATGGATTACAGGCAACATCCGCTCTGAAATAAAGGGTTGAGTTACCGCTTTCAGGGAGCGGGAATCTAACCCGGACGCTTATAATAAATCCCGCTATGCCATTCGACGGACTATCAAACAGGCAAAGGCTCAATATAGGACTAAGACTGAATCCTACTACACCGGCTCTGATGCTCGTCGGATGTGGCAGGGCATGCAAACTATTACGGACTACATAGGGAATCACAGCCGTGAGCTGCCCAGTGACACGAGCCTACCAGACGAGCTAAATTACTTCTATGCGCGCTTCGAAGCAAGCAACACTGAAGCATGCATGAGAGCACCAGCTGTTCCGTATGACTGTGTGATCAAGCTCTCCATAGCCGATGTGAGTAAGACCTTTGAACAGGTCAACATTCACAAGGCCGCAGTGACAGACGGATTACCAGGACGTGTACTCTGAGCATGCACTGTTCAACTGGCTAGTGTCTTTACTGACAATTTCAACCTGTCCCTGTCCGAGTCGGTAATACCAACATGTTTCAAACAGACCACCATAGTCCCTGTACCCAAGAACTCCAAGGTGTCATAACTCTCCTGTGAGGATACGATGGATCAGGTTACAGTGAGTCCGCTCTACAGCGCTCTCTCCCGCAGAGGGGGAGAAGGGTTAAGTTGGCCATTTTATGACGTCGTAAATACCTTGTAGAAACTCTGCCTTTGGGCTCTGCAGGATGGAGGGAAAATAATAATTTTGTTACAAGGAGATTCCTCTCGCCAAAACTACAACATAAAAAGGTTGAATAATGAAACAAGATTTCTGGATTACAAACAGTTGGAATGGTTCGTGGGGACTTAAAGAACAATTATGTCAGATCAGTTGTTGTTCTGGGATGTCATTAAGGACGGTATAATAACATAACTGCATCTCTGAATGTGTGTATTTTCCAGTTGTCAGGTGTACATCCAAATGTTGTGGAATTTATAGGATTAAATGTGAAACTATTTGTGAGAATATGAAATGTGATCTTGGCCTTCTAAATTAGATGATTTTTCATGTAAAGTTTATCCAGTCAGTAACCACGTCCACGTGAGCACAGACATTATGCCAAACGTAATGGAACACCCTTTTTTCCCAAGTGTTTAAAGGACCCGCTGAAGAACTCTCTATAGACCAGTTAAGTGCAGCGCCAGCTGAATACTTTAAATACTTTAGTCGAGTAAACTCGACCAACAACCCCCGGGTGGTACGTTGAAAGATCCATTCTAACGAACACTTCCTTTGGAAGATCCGTTCTCACAGACACTGAAACCAAGAAGCTACAACTATAAAATACATGGTGATCTCTGATGGACAACAATAGACTGACAATGAGAGATTTTCTGCTAAATTACTCCCCGTAGATTAATCAAGTGTTTTCAACAGAGAGACAGCCAAGACATACACGTAAAAATGTACATTGCAATTCTTTTGAATGAGTGGCCGTTCATGTGCAAAGTATTCGCATTTCCATGACCATAGATATCAGCTGTTTGTACGATAGTGGAAGTCCTTTGTCTCTCCCTTTGCCTCTCTTTTGAATCCGCCATTTTAAGTAGCAAGCCGTCAAATCGGTTTAGTCCACTAGGGACTTTTAATTACATTGTGTAGTAATCAACGTGTAAGCTATCCTGTGTGTGTGTTTATGTAATTCTGTGTGATTATTTAGTTTGTAAATAAATAATTAAGCCAATTTGTGCATCGCTGATTCATCATTTATGCTAGGGTTCGTGCAGATTTGAAGTCAACGACATTCAGAATGAGATAGATAGGAGGTAAATAAGAATTTATGAATTGACTGATGTAAGATATATTTGTATCTTTAGTTTAGTCAGGAGATAGTAAGTCGTTAAATAACTTTTCTTGTGGTGCCCCAGACTACTACTTAATTGTTTTATGATTAATTTAATTGTGGAATAATTGAACTTGGTATGTAATTCTTTTATAAAATAACAGTCAAACAAAAGACACGACAAAGGTAAACTGCCTAAATGACTACCGACCCGTAGCAGTCACATCTGTAGTTATGAAGTGCTTTGAAAGGCTGGTCATGGCTCACATCAACACCATTATCCCAGAAACTCTAGACCCACTCCAATTGCATACGGCCCTAACAGAACCACAGATGATGCAATCTCTATTGAACTCAACACTGCCCTTTCCCACCTGGACAAAAATAACACCTATGTGAGAATGCTATTCATTGACTACAGCTCAGCGTTCAACACCATAGTGCCCTCAAAGCTCATCACCAAGCTAAGGACCCTGGGACTAAACACCTCACTCTGCAAATGGATCCTGGACTTCCTGACGGGATGCCCCCAGGTGGTAAGGGTAGGTAACAACATCCGCCATGCTGATCCTCAACACAGGGGCCCCTCAGGGGTGTGGGCTCAGTCCTCTCCTGTACTCCCTGTGGCCATGATTCCGTGGCCACGCACGACTCCAACACCCTCACAAAGTTTGTAGATGACACAACAGTGGTAGGCCTCATCACTGACAACGATGATACAGCCTATAGGGAGGAGGTCAGAGACCTGGCCGTGTGGTGCCAGGACAACAACCTCTCCCTCAACGTGATCAAGACAAAGGAGATGATTTTGGGCTACAGGTAAAAGAGGACCGAGTACGCCCCCATTCTCATCGACGGGGCTGTAGTGGAGCAGGTTGAGAGCTTCCAGTTCCTTGGTGTCCACATTACCAACAAACTATCATGGTCCAAGCACACCAAGACAGTCAAAATGAGGGCACGACAAAATCTATTCCACCTCAGGAGACTGAAAAGATTTGGCATGGGTCCTCAGATCCTCAAAATGTTCTACAGCTGCACCAACGAGAGCATCCTGACTGGTTACATCACTGCCTGGTATGGCAACTGCTCGGGCTCCGACCGCAAGGCACTACAGAGGGTATTGCGTACGGCCCAGTACATCACTGGGCCAAGCTTCCTGCCACCCAGGACATCTATACCAGGCGGTGTCAGAGGTAAGGCCCTAAAAATTGTCAAAGACTCCAGCCACCCTAGTCATAGACTGTTCTCTCTGCTACCGCACTGCTAGCGGTACCAGAGCACCAAGTCTAGGCCCAAGAGGCTTGTAAACAGCTTCTGCCCCCAAGCCATAAGACTCCAGAACATCTAATCAAATGGCGACCCAGACTAATTGCATTGCCCCCCCCCCCCCCCCCTTTTACACCGCTACTACTCTCTGTTGTTATCATCTAAGCATAGTCACTTTAATAACTAATAACCTACATGTACATATTACCTTAACTAACTGGTGGCCCCGCACATTTACTCTGTACTGGTACTATACACACTCTGTACTGTGTATAGTCTCGCTATTGTTATTTTACTGCTGCTCTTTAATTACTTGTTCCTTTTATTTATTATTATTTATTTTTTTAAACTGCATTGTTGGTTAGGGGCTCGTAAGAAGCATTTCAATGTAAATACCTGTTGTATTTGGGGCGTGTGACTAATACAATTTCATTTGATTTGATATACAGTGCCTTTGGAAAGTATTCAGACCCCTTGACTTTCTCCACATTTTATTAGGTTACAGCCTTATTCTAAAATGTATTAAATATTTTTTTCCCTCATCAATCTACACGCAATACCCCATAATAAAACATTTTACATTTTTTGCTAATTTATTGAACATAAAAATGGAAATATCAAATTTACATATTTATTCAGACCCTTTACTCAGTACTTTGTTGAAGCACCTTTGGCAGCGATTACAGCCTCGAGTCTGGGTTTGCCGCTACAAGCTCGGCACACCTGTATTTGGGGTGTTTCTCCAATTCTTCTCTGCAGATCTTCTCAAGCTCTGTAATTTTGAATAGGAAGTGTCGCTGCACAGCTATTTTTTGGTGTCTCTAGAGATGTTCAGTCGGGTTCAAGTTCGGGCTCTGCCTGGGCCACTGAAGGACATTCAGAGACTTAACCCGACGCCACTCCTGCGTTGTCCTGTTTGTGTGCTTAGGGTCATTATCCTGCTGGAAGGTGAACCTTTGCCCCAGACCGAGGTCCTGAGCACTCTGGAGCAGGTTTTCATCAAGGATCTCTCTGTACTTTGCTCCGTTCATCTTTCCCTTGATCCTGACTAGTCTCCCAGGCCCTGCCAATGAAAAACTTCACCACGGCCTGATTCTACCACCACTATGCTTCAGCGTAGGGATGGTATTGCGTAGGTGATGAGCGGTGCCTGGTTTCCTCCATAAATGACGCTTGGAATTCAGGCCAAACAGTTCAATCTTGTTTTCATCAGACCAGAGAATATTGGTCTGAGAGTTTTTCGGTGCCTTTTGGCAAACTCCATGCGGGCTGTCGTGTCTTTTACTTAGGAGTGGCATTCCGTCTGGCCACTCTACCATAAAGGCCTGATTGGTGGAGTAATGCAGAGATGGTTGTCCTTCTGTAAGATTCTCCAATCTCCACAGAGGAACTCTGGAGCTCTGTCAGAGTGACCATCGGGTTCTTGGTCACCTCCCTGTCCAAGGCCCTTCTCCCCCGATTGCTCAGTCTGGCCAGGCGGCCAGCTCTAGGAAGAGTCTTGGTGGTTCCAAACATCTTCCACGACAATGCCTATTATGGAGGCCACTTTGTTCTTGGGGACCTTCAATACTGCAGAATTGTTTTTGTACTTCCCCAGATCTGTGCCTCGACACAATCCTGTCTCGGAGCACTACGGACAATTCCTTCGTCCTCATGGCTTGGCTTTTGCTCTGACATGTACTGTCAACTGTGAGACCTTATATAGACAGGTGTGTGCCTTTCCAAATCATGTCCAATCAATTGAATTTACCACAAGTGGACTCCAATCAAGTTGTAGGAACATCTCAAGGATGATCAATGCAAACAGGATGCACCTGAGCTCAAATCTAGGATCTACCAAGTGGTTTAGCCCAAATAAAATTAAAATAAGATGAAAAACTAAAATAATATCGCAAAACTTTCTTAACCTACTGAGCATAAACAACATGGTTTCAACTTAATTTGATGTGGAATCTACCTGGAAAACACATTGGATTTGCAAAAGTCAACTGTTGTTTTGACTTTGGAATTTCAAATACAGGATTATGTCATAATGGTAACCAATTTTCAACACAGACAAACTTTGTACAAAATGTCGATTTTGAACCTTTGAAACAACATTATCAGAAAAAAACATAAGTCTGGGCAGCACCTCCTACTGGAGAGTTGATCTATCTGGAGCTATCCAGGTAGATCTCCAATCCAGGGTTTTAAACAAGTCCAGCTTTGATATTTGTCACTGACTACTACCCACGTGCTATTTGAGAACTCTCTTAATAGATTCACTGTTACTATTGAAGTCATTCCAAAGAGTAGGTTTAACAGAGCAAATTAAATGTAACCATACTTCAAATTGTATTGGTCACATATAGTGTTTAGCAGATGTTATTGTGGGTGTAGAGAAATGCTTGTGCTTCTAGTTCCAACAGTGCAGCAATATCTAACAAGTAATATCTAACAATTTCACAACAAATCCCTAATACACATAAATCTAAGTAAAGTAATATAATTAAGAATATATAAATATATGGATGAGCAATGTTAGTGTGGCATAGACTAAGATACAGTAGAATAGAGTGTATACAGTACCTTGCAAAACTATTCATCCCCTTTGGCGTTTTTTGTTGCATTACAACCTGTAATTTAAATGGATTTTTATTTGGATTTCATGTAATGGACATACACAAAATAGTCCAAATTGGTGAAGTGAAATGAAAAAAACAAACTTGTTTTTAAAAAATCCTAAAAATAAAAAACGGAAAATTGTTGCGTGCATATGTATTCACCCCCTTTGCTATGAAGCCCCTAAATAAGATCTGGTGCAACCAATTCCTTTCAGAAGTCACATAATTACTTAAATAAGGAGAAATACAGATCAGGGTTGGGTTATAAAAAAAGATCAGAAACTTTAACATCCCACGGAGCACCATTAAATTCAAGATTATAAATTGAAAGAATATGGCACCACAACAAACCTGCCAAGAGAGGGCCACCCACCAAAACTCATGGACCAGGCAAGGAGGGCATTAATCAGAGGCAACAAAGAGACCTAGATAACCCTGAAGGAGCTGCAAAGCTCCACAGCGGAGATTGGAGTATCTGTCCATAGAACCACTTTAAGCCATACACTCCACAGAGCTGGGCTTTACGGAGAGTGGCCAGAAAAAAAGCCACCACTTAAAGAAAAGAATAAGCAAACACATTTGGTGTTCGCCAAAAGGCATGTTGGAGACTCCCCAAACATATGGAAGGAGGTATTCTGGTCAGATGAGATTAAAATGTAGCTTTTTTTGCCATCAAGGAAAACGCTATGTTTGGCGCAAACCCAACACCTCTCATCACCCTGAGTATCTATCCCCACAGGGAAGCATGGTGGTGGCAACATCATGCTGTGGGGATGTTCTTCATCGGCAAGGACTGGGAAACTGGTCAGAATTGAAGAATTGATGGATGGCACTAAATACAGGGAAATTCTTGAGGGAAACCCTGTTTCAGACTTCCAGAGATTTGAGACTGGGACGGAGGTTCACCTTCCAGCAGGACAATGACCCTACGCATACTGCTAAAGCAGCACTTAAGTGGTATAAGGGGAAACATTTAAATGTCTTGTAATGGCCTAGTCAAAGCCCAGACCTCAATCCAATTGAGAATCTGTGGTATGACTTAAAGATTGCTGCACATCAGTGGAACCCATCCAACTTGAAAGAGCTGGAGCAGTTTTGCCTTGAAGAATGGGCAAAAATCCCAGTGGCTAGATGTGCCAAGCTTATAGAGACATACCCCAAGAGACTTACAGCTGTAATTTCTGCAAAAGGTGGCTCTATAAAGTATTGACTTTGGGGGGATGAATAATTATGCATGCTCATGTTTTCAGTTTTCCTGTCTTATTTCTTGTTTGTTTCACACAAAAAAGATTTTGCATCTTCAAAGTGGTAGGCATGTTGTGTAAATCAAAAGATACAAACCCCCCCCAAAAAATCTATTTTAATTCCAGTTTGTAAGGCAACAAAATAGGAAAAATGTCAAGGGGTGTGAATACTTTTGCAAGCCACTGTACATATGAGATGAGTAATGCAAGTAAACATTATTTAAGTTAAATTATTAAAGTGGACAATGATTTCAAGTCTAAGTCATATATCATAAATTACTATTTTGGCCTATATCCCAGATCACTATATATTTTTTGTCAAATTATTTTGCGTATATTTTGGTTTTTAAAGCGACTTTGAGATTCTACTTGTAATGAAAGTTCTATATAAAATGCATCTTTTATTATATTGCATTCGCAAAGTCATCAACAGCTATTGTTTAAATTCAATCCAGGGTTCAAATAAAAATTAACAATATATATAGGCCTAGTCTTTCAAGCTTCGGTTGATTTCCAATGTGATCTTCAAGTTAATAATTAATGTAGAATTCACATCTCCATCTGAAAAAAAAATGTAAGTGAAAGAATAGGACCAAATCAAATCAAACTCAAAATGCATTTTAAAGAAAGTTTGATTTGTTTTAGTCCATTTAGATGGAGACCTAAATCCAACATATCAATTATTCAAGTAACTATCCAGTGCAAATCTAAAGTTAATATTCTGTTAACTCACATTGAAATAATGTTGTTGACACATCCTATACTCGTATTTGTGGCCAAAGCATAATTTGGAAGAATAAAAACCACTTCAAAACCCCCAATTCAAACTTGTATCTCAAACAGACCATTTAAAAATGTCATGCCCTGATCTGTTTCACCTGTCCTTGTGATTGTCTCCACACCCTCCAGGTGTCACTTATTTTCCCCAGTGTATTTATCCCTGTGTTTCCTGTCTCTCTGTGCCAGTTCATCTTGTCTGTTCAAGTTAACCAGCGTGTTTTTCCCATGCGCCTGCTTTTTCTATTCCTCCCGGTTTTGACCCTTGCCTGTTTCTGGACTCTGTACCCGCCTGCCTGACCATTCTGCCTGCCCTGACCTTGAACCTGCCTGCCACACTGTACCTCCTGGACTCTGAACTGGTTTTGACCTTTTGCCTGTCCACCATTCTCTTGCCTACCCTTTTGGAATATCATAAATATCAAACAATCTGCCTCCCGTGGCTGCATCTGGGTCTGGCTTGTGCCCTCGTAGAAAATGCTTGCTATTTCATCATAGAACATGATGTCATGTTGGCTCATTTGCTGAGCTGGCCAATCAGCAGTCTACTGGCATTAATATTTTTAATGACCGGTATATATGCCAATGCCAATCTGTTGTTGCGGTATGACCACACCACTCCAACACAGAAAAGCATTTTTTTTTACATACTTTATTACAATTTTGGGGGGAAAGGAAAGCTATTTCACTCATATAATTAATTATAGGTAGTATTTAATATACATCTGGAAACACTGGACAGTTACTTTCATTTGAAGACAAACTGGATTTAAGGCCAGAATAATTCAGACAAATTAAAGCCATCTACATATCCTTTAAATGTTGATATTTGATTGGATTGTAAACCAAACACAATTCAATATTACTTTTATAATACAATAAATAGCATAACGTTAAGGATATCGTACAAACTAATATAACAGTATTTATTCAACCTTAAAATGGCCACATTTTGAGGTTCCAGTATCTATAAATGTATTATGTAATCACAGAAAGCATGCATGTTCAAGATAGCGTGCAAAGGTCACAGGTTTGAAAATCTTCACAAATGCTGTAATAATCTGATACGAATATCCAACAGCATTGATTACGTGTACCATGCACTTTTAACGTGATCTCATCTGCAATCCAGGTCATTTGGTTGTGCTATTAGATGGAGCACAGTGATAACACATTATGTTGTTGTATAAATACAGAATATATGGCATTGTATTCCCATTTGAACTTTGTTGTGCTTTTGAATGGTTGAAAGCACAGTGATAACACAGTTAGACCAAAAATCAGACATTGTTTTTCCATTGACATTTGGTTGTGCTTCTAGATGGTTGAAAGCATAACGATAACACATTGGGAATTCCCAAAACGTATGCCTGTCTTTTTGAGTGGGTGAATAACGGTTAAAATCAGTTGCTAACGGATTGTTTTTGGTGAAAATTCAAGGTATTATTTTTTTAACTGCGCTAGAATTACCTGCGCCTTTTTTTTTCACATTCCTTAAGAATCAACACAAATGCTATGGATTTATGAAATGACACTCCCACGTTATGAAAATGTTGAATAAAGATTGTTTGAAGGACAATTGACCATGAAAGTTAACATGTGAACCAAACCTAGGTCACCTTTGACCAAATATTGTTTATAGAACTGTTACAAAAAAAGTCTGGAAATGTGTGCTAGCAGTGATCTTTTTGTATGGAGTATAACACATGGATATGTTCTTTCCATTGCAGATGTTGTTTATCATTATATTTCAGTCTAAAGTAGGATTCTAATTAACCTCATTGCACACAACCTGCAGGCAATGATTATCTGGTGAAAACACTCTTCATTAACATGGCTTTATAAAAACAATGTTTTGTTTTAGTCCTTATCTTGAGGCAATGATGCAATTATCTTCACAATTACGTGTTCTTCTTAGTGATAGTTTGTCTATTATTGTAGTTTCGCTCATTATTGTATTCAGTGTGCGTGAACACTCCACATAGCCTCCTTTGCTATAGCTCACCCCATCCAGGATGATAATTTCTGCTACACTATGGATAATTATACTAAACTATCATTTAAACTTCATTAAGTATTATATTGTCCTTGCTTGGCATTGTGTAGTAGTGGTTGCAATGCCAGACTGGTGCAGACTGAATACTTAAAAAAAATATTGTTCCCTTTGTGACACATGAGGACCTAGCAGGCTGCAATGAGCCCCAGTAGGCCTACCTAACACTTCACCACCATGTCTTCCTTGCTGTATGCTTCCGACAGTTTCATCAGCTCATGAATAAGATGAATGATGTGGAAGTGAGTAGTACGTACATAGGAAGCCTTTCTGTTTGAGGCAGTGGCAGGCAGCGCCAGCGCTGTTGACTGTGATTTGCAAACACTAGGCCCATAGCCATTTGTCACCGTTTCGATGCACCAACATCTACAAGCCAACCTGTCCTCTCATTCATCAAACCTAAAGCTGCTAACTTATTGTTTGCTAAAATTAGAAGAGAACAAGAATGGACATGTTGAGATGTCCCAATAACATAAATAGTGTTTCTTTGTCATTAAAATCCTACATTAACAATGCCCCACATTCCCACCATCTCTCCAAAGACAAAATACATTATTTGCATTCAGATGTATTGTTTATTAATATTGCCTCAATCAGGCTCAAGCCTCAAATTTAACAGGAATATATTTGCAAAATCAATTATAAAATTATACAAAAGAAATGCATGACACCAGTGATGACACATCTTTTCTGTCTGGTTGGTGCGAGCTTCTGAACAATCAGCACAGCAATAGAGTAGTCAATTGGCAGGTTGGGATAAGATGCCTGGCCTTGTTTGTAATTTGAGTAAATGTGACTGAATTCAGGAAGGGGAGTTTATGTACAATTTTCAAGATTGGTTTTTATTTCAGACTCAGAGCTTGGTATATGGTATATCATACATTGTAGTTGTTCAATGTGAAAATGATGCTTCTTTGAAATTTGATAAACTTTTTATCGCACAATGGAGACAAGTATGAGTAAAATGCACTTGAAAGATTTTCACACTTTCTAGACTAGAGAGTTCTTCTTTGTTAATGGCCATTCAGCATCGTTCACACCCTCTTAAGCCTTAGCCCCACCCATCACTTTAAGAACTGACATGTAAATGCATGAGTCAACATGGCATTGTTCTCCAGAAAGTAGTCTCTACCTTCCAACTCCTCCATTAAATCAAATCAAATTGTATTGGTCACATACACATGGTTAGCAGATGTTAATGCGAGTGTAGCAATCATGAATCCTGCCTTGTTTCTGCCTTGTTTCTCTCAATATAGCTCAGAGCTTTCTTCTTGGCAAAACTAGGCTTATCATTTAAATTTTTAATTCATATTTATGGCTCTATACAAGTTTGTAATTAAGGCATATAAAAGTTCACATGTTCCACAATACATTTCATACATCTCAAATCCTACGATTGGTTGCCAGGTCAACATGATATCAGATATATTTTGTTGATGAAATAATTACCAGAAAGACCTATTGTGTAAATCCTGTTTTATTATTGTTTTTGTTTTCCATCCATGCAGTAAAAAGAGGGTATTTGGGATGTCTGGCTCTTAAAACCCAAACAACGCCAGACATGACTCTGAGCAAAAGCAACCCACCACACCTATGGATTGTATCACGTTCTGTGAGCAGCAGAGACATTCACAATCATCACATAATCTGAAAATAATTGTGCCAATCATCCACTAATTAATTAACTAATGCAAGTCATTTCATCATTCAAATTGTAATTTCTCACACCTGTAACTATCTTACAGAAAGTAAGAAGGCAGGAACCTCCTGGAATGTGGTCAAGAAAACAACCCAGAACAGAGTTCGCTGTAGATGCACAGCTGAGGCCCTTTCCTCCACTAGGAGGAAAGGAAGACAGTCAAGTAGAACTAATTGTTTTAGGTAGAAAGTACTGTCTTAATCGTATTGAGCTTTATCAACTTAAGGGATGTTTTAGGATGCGAAAAATGCCTAAATCTTTTTATTATGTTTTGCATTTTTTTGCCAGGGTAGATACCTGTCACTTCTGTTTAAACTTCACACTAATCACAGATTCAGGAAGTTAAAAACAGCACTAATCCAACATTAATCAATCACCACTCAGCAAACCATCAAAATAAAAACAAATATGCTGTCTTACATTAACCATTATCCTCATAAGTAGCTGCAACAAATTGTTTCAATTTGTCATCCTCTAAGAAAATGAGATGATATTTTTTCCATGATGTTCTGTTCATACAGTGCCTTCAGAAGGTATTCACACCCTTTGATCTTGGCCACATTTTGTTGTGTTACAGCCTTTTTTGTAGATTGTTTTGTCACTGGCCTACACACAATACCTCATCATGTCAAAGTGTATGTTTTTATTTTTGTTATATATATTTTTTAACTAATTAATAAAACATAAAAAGCTGAAATGTCTTGAGTCAATAAGTATTCAAACCCTTTGTTATGGCAAGCCTAATAAGTTCAGGGGTAAAAATGTGCTTAACAACTCACATAATAACTTACATGGACTCACTCTGTGTGCAACAATAGTGATTAACATGATTTTTGAATGACTACCTCCTCTCTGTACCCCACACATACATTCACAGTGGCTTGCGAAAGTATTCACACCCCTTGGCATTTTTCCTATTTTGTTGCCTTACATCCTGGAATTAACATGGATTTTTTGGGAGTTTGAATCGTTTGATTTACACAACACAGACAATCATATTTCAACCCTCCAGGCGCGACACAAAATGCAGAAATAAAGATATAATTCATGCCTTACCTTTGACGAGCTTCCTCTGTTGGCACTCCAATATATCCCACATCACTAATGGTCCTTTTGTTCGATTAATTCCGTCGATATATATCCAAAATGTCCATTTATTTGGCGCGTTTGATCCAGAAAAAACTGGTTCCAACTCGCGCAACATGACAACATTTCTCAGAAGTTACCTGTAAGCTTTGTCCAAACATTTCAAACTACTTTCCTAATACAACTTTAGGTATTTTTTAACGTAATCGATCAACTTTAAGACGGGATTAACTGTGTTCAATTCCGGAGGAAAACAAAGTGGAGCGTGCTTTTCAGGTCACACGCCTCTAACAAAGAGTACACTTCTCTTTACCCTTGTTCTAAACAGTGCTACTTCCTCATTTCTCAAAGGAAAAACCACAACCAATTTCTAAAGACTGTTGACATCCAGTGGAAGCGATAGGAACTGCAAGAAAGTCCCTTAGAAATCTGGATTCCCAATGAAATTCCATTGAAAAGAGAGTGACCTCAAAAAAAACTCTGAATGGTTTGTCCTCGGGGTTTCGCCTGCCAAATAAATTCTGTTATACTCACAGACATGATTCAAACAGTTTTAGAAACTTCAGAGTGTTTTCTATCCGAACCTACTAATAATATGCATATCTTAGCTTCTGGGCCTGAGTAGCAGGTAGTTTACTTTGGACATGCTTTTCATCCGGACGTGAAAATGCTGCCCCCTATCCCAAAGAAGCTTTAGGCTGTGATAGGAGAACACTGAGGATGGCTCAACAACATTGTACTTTAGTTACTCCCCAATACTAGCCTAAATGACAGAGTGAAAAGAAGGAAGCTTGAACAGAATAAAAATATTCCAAAAAATGCATCCTGTTTGCAAATAGGCACTAAAGTAATACTGCAAAACAATTGGAAAATAAATTCCCTCTTTGTAATGAATACAAAGTGTTGTGTTTGGGGGAAATCCAATACAACACATTACTGAGGACCACTCTCCATACCATTTTCCATAGTCAAATCAAATTAAATTGTATTTGTCACATGTGCCAAATACAACAGTGAAATGCTTACTTACAAGCCCTTAACCAACAATACAGTTTTATGAAAAATAAGTGTTCAAGTATTTACTGAAATAAACTGAAGTAAAAAATAAATAAAAAAGTAAAAATAAAAGCAGAAAATGCAAATAGTCATTTGATTAGATGTTCAGGAGTCTTATGACTTGGGGGTTGTTAAGAAACATTATGGACCTAGAATTGGCGCTCCGTTACCGCTTACCGTGCGGTAGCAGAGAGAACATTCTATGACTAGGGTGGCTGGAGTTGGTCATAGTAGTGGCATCATGTTATGGGGTATGCTTGTAATCATTAAGGACTGGAAATGGAATGGACCCAAGCAGAGGCAAAATCCTAGAGGAAAGCCTGGTTCAGTTTGCATTCCACCGGACACTGGGAAATTAATTCACCTTTCAGCAGAACAATAACCTTAAACACAAGGCCAAATCTACACTGGAGTTGCTTACCAAGAAGACAGTGAATGTTCCTGAGTGACGAGTTACAGTTTTGACTTAAATCGGCTTAAAAATCTTTGGCAAGACTTTAAAATGGTTGTCCAGCGATGATCAACAACCAATTTGACAGAGCTTGAAGAAGTTTGAAAAGAATAATGGATGAATATTGTACAATCCAGGTGTGGAAACCTCTTAAAGACTTACCTAGAAAGACTCACAGCTGTAATCGCTGTCAAAGGTTTTTCTACAAAGTATTGACTCGAGATGGATACCTATGTAAGTTAGATATTTTTGTATTTCATTTTCAATAAATTTTCAAACATTTCTAAAAACACGTTTTCACTTTGTCATTATGGGGTATTGTGTGTAGGTGGTTGAGAAAAAAATCTATTTAATCCAACTCTGTAAAGCAGTGGCGGTCGGTGCCATTTAAGATGAGGGAGGATCATATTTCTTTTTCATGAGCATGGCTTTATTTCTATTACCGAATTTTGGATTTCATTGGATGTCATTCATATTCCATTCACCCATGTGAGAGACGCAGACTCGGTCTCAACCTTTAAGTCTTTACTGAAGACTTATCTCTTCAGTAGGTCATATGATTGAGTGTAGTCTGGCCCAGGAGTGTGAAGGTGAACGGAAAGGCTCTGGAGCAACGAACCGCCCTTGCTGTCTCTGCCTGGCCGGTTCCCCTCTCTCCACTGGGATTCTCTGCCTCTAACCCTTTTACAGGGGCTGAGTCACTGGCTTACTGGTGCTCTTTCATGCCGTCCCTAGGAGGGGTGCGTCACTTGAGTGGGTTGAGTTACTGACGTGATCTTGCTGTCTGGGTTGGCGCCCCCCCCCCCCCCCCCCCCCCTTGGTTTGTGCTGTGGTGGAGATCTTTGTGGGCTATACTCGGCCTTGTCTCAGGATGGTAAGTTGGTGGTTGAAGATATCCCTCTAGTGGTGTGGGGGCTGTGCTTTGGCAAAGTGGGTGGGGTTATATCCTTCCTGTTTGGCCTTGTCCGGGGGTATCATCGGATGGGGCCACAGTGTCTCCTGACCCCTCCTGTCTCAGCCTCCAGTATTTATGCTGCAGTAGTTTATGTGTCCGGGTCTAGGGTCAGTTGGTTATATCTGGAGTACTTCTCCTGTCTTATCCGGTGTCCTGTGTGAATTTAAGTATGCTCTCTCTAATTCTCTCCTTCTCTCTTTCTTTCTCTCTCTCGGAGGACCTGAGCCCTAGGACCATGCGTCAGGACTACCGGGCATGATGAATCTTTGCTGTCCCCAGTCCACCTGGCCGTGCTGCTGTTCCAGTTTCAACTGTTCTGCCTACGGCTATGGAACCCTGACCTGTACACCGGACGTGCTACCTGTCCCAGACCTGCTGTTTTCAACTCTCTAGAGATTGCAGGAGCGGTAGAGATACTCTTAATGCTCGGCTATGAAAATCCAACTGACGTTTACTCCTGATTATTATTTGACCATGCTGGTCATTTATGAACATTTGAACATGTTCTGTTATATTCTCCACCCGGCACAGCCAGAGGAGGACTGGCCAACCCTCATAGCCTGGTTCCTCTCTAGGTTTCTTCCTAGGTTTTGGCCTTTCTAGGGAGTTTTTCCTAGCCGCCATGCTTCTACACCTGCATTGCTTGCTGTTTGGGGTTTTAGGCTGGGTTTCTGTACAGCACTTTGAGATATTAGCTGATGTATGAAGGGCTATATAAAATAAACTTGATTGATTGATTGATTGATTGAATGTAACAGCGATAGGTTTAGGCTACTACATGATACTCAAATATTCCCTATGCCCATCATGAGGTTGCTACAGGTCGAGCGACAAATTTGAGTTGACGGACAGTGACACATGGACAGACAGTGACACATGCAATACCGCCTTGCACACGCTTGCCTGCATCTAGCTGATCTAGGGTGTGCTCATTAGTTCAACAGTTGCAAACGAGAGCTTCTATTTGACAAAATCTGATATGTTTATACCTGTTTAATTCCATTTGCTTCCGTTTAAGAAATGTTTTTCAACAGAATTGGTGCAATGAGGACACCCCTGATCACAGGTAAAAACAGTTCACTTTCATAGCAGCCACGTTATATTCCTTCTCGCATCTACATGCTCTCCTCCTCTCACCTTTTCCCTTGGCTTTTGGACTTCAATGCACAGCACATCAGCTGTATGTGACCAGGTGAAAAAAACTTTCTAAGCCAAACCACATCATAACCTCTACACACAGCCTACATCGTTGTCACCATATTAGCTAAAGTAACATCATAGTCAACATAGCTAATAGAACCAACATGTTAGTAAACCCGCTACAATCACGCAGTACAGTCAGTAAGCAGTTTAGCAGTTAAACCAGCGGGTCCCGGTGGCAAGAAATTAGTCAAACCAAAAGCTTACCTAGACTTGGAAAGTTCCTGTGTTGTGTTGGATAGTCACAGCCAGCTAGCTAACATAGCATCCCTCTGTTTGAGCTGGGTGTTTGAGTAGGCTAAACTAGCTAGCTGCATTTACCAGCTAAATAAAGGAAAGTGAAAGTGAAAAAAAATGATTAAATATTTTTTGCTTCTACTTAATTTTTTTATAAATTCATTTGTTCAAAACTGTTCAGCTATTGTCTTTCTCTCTTTGAGTCAGCTACTCACCACACGTTATGCACTGCAGTGCTAGCTGTAGCTTACGCTTTCAGTATTAGATTCATTCTTTGATTCTTTGGGTGGACAACATGTCAGTTCATGTTGCAAGAGCTGTGATAGGTTGGAGGACGTCCTCCGGAAGTTGTCATAATTACTGTGTAAGTCTATGGAAGGGGGTGAGTACTATGAGCTTCCTAGGTTTTGTATTGAAGTCAATGTACACAGAGGAAGAGGAGCTGTCCCCTGGCTACACCATGGGGCTACCCTACAGAGTGCTGTTGAGGCTACTGTAGACCAAAATTGCAAAATTGTGTGTTTTAATAAATTATTTGGTGACGTGAATATATTTATTATAGTTTTATTTAAAAAGCAAGACATTTTAAATGTTTCACTATTTTTATGAAATTCACTGAGGAGAATGGTTCCTCCCTTCCCCCTCTGAGTAGCCTCCAATTCTGTAAATTCACCATTTAGTCATAATGAGTATTCAACTTTCCTATTATATGAATTACCTGCTAAAACAAAAAAACATCTGTGAGAAGGATCAAGGATGTGAAGTTGTAGCTACTGTAAAATATGAGAAGACAGAGAATCTCAAGAGAAAAGGATAATATTTGTTGGGGAAGGCAAATTGTCCAAAGAATATCAGTCAAAGAGATAGCCTCCAAGGTAAGCAGACAGACAGCAGGCCTCTCAGTCAGAAGAGCACTCTTCCATGGTCATGTGTCTGGCTATACCTTAAATACTCAGGCACAGCATAACCTGTCCTTTTCTTTCTAAGGAAGAGAAAGGGTCTGTTTTAAAATGAAACACATTTCAAAGAATTGTATGACAGTTTGACTGTAAGAATGTAACAGACAGGACTACTCCAAATAGGCCTTGAAGCTAGCTCTACAATCTCAATGACTCAAGGGGTGTTACAATCCCACTCACTTGCTAAAGGTATTTTTATGGCACCAATATAATATAATGCTCAGTAGCCTTGTTTTCAGGTCTCAAGCCCTCTGTCACAATATTGGAACTGAAGTCTTCCATCGTCCAACATGGTTTGAAAACCTCTCCAGTCATCAAATGCCTTTTTGGTAGATGCTGAAGGATCTCAACCTCATTCTCTGCTGACTGACTTTACTGCTGACTTTCGTATTGTATTTGAAGACTTGGTGAAGTTCTAGCTCATTTTTATATTAAAATCATATGGAATTAAATGTGTTGTCATAAACTAAGCAATTTCAAATCCATAAACATTTCCATCGCGTTTGCTTCAACACATTTATTGTCTTGCTAATTCTGTGTGAATTACTGGCTGTTAGACATCAACTATAAAAAGGCAAAGGAACTTGGATTGGAGAATGTTAAATTAACTATTGATAATTTGTCTCAGATTTGTGACTTCATAGACACCTTTAACGAGAACGGCTGCAGTGAAGGAAGACAGAGAGACACATTGTACAGTATGTTTAAAAATGCCACATGTTTTTGATAACCACCTCGGAATTGTTTTCTCAATCTGCCTTATTGTCTGCACAAATACTACTCCTGTGCCTAATCTCCTGGAGCACTCAGTTGCTCAGTGGGTGTGAAAGGTGTGAGAATGGCAAGTTGCCACAACATGCTGCTTCTGGTTGTTTATGGACTTATTGGACCATTTCAAATGTTATAAGTCATGCAAATGTAAATGAATGTCAGGAAATTGTTGTGTGAATTTCATTGCAGTTTTGAATCAAAAACATTTGTTAAAATAATACATGCTAAATATCATCAACAAAGAGAAATATACTGCAGTCTATATATGTAAGCAAAACGTATACATATGCTAAGCTATTCATAAGATGCCAATCAGTTTTCCTATTCTTGTCAATGTTTATATGTATGATTCATTGGAAACAATTACAATTTCAGAGTTATCATCTACAATCATCAAAATATGACTCAAATGAGCTGTGTAAAACAAAACAAAAAACAATACATTTTCATCATGGAATTCAGATGTTAGATGTTTGAGAGGCATCACAATGAATAACACATTAAATGGGTTCTCACCTGTAGGTTAGAAATCTGTATTCAGGAGACTGAGAGGCCATCTTGGGATTGAGTTCATGAGTTCCTACTCCGGTTTATACAGTAATTCCCTGATATTCCATGTTGGGCATGTAGCAAGCAAATCAAAACAGAGAAAGGAAGGCAATGCTTTTCTGCTTACCATGGGCCAGGCTGGTAATTTATTTTCAAGTTTAAAGTTTTATTGTCACGTGCACGAGTACAGTGAAATGCCTTTATTGCAAGCTTATTTCCCAATAATGCAGTAATTAATATCAATATGCGTAAAACTTCATTTTAAGCGGTCCTTATCACAATGTAATTACCAAGGTGTAAAAATGAAGGCTTGTTACCATGCTTGTGACAAATGGGCAGGTTTCTACTAAATTCACCAACTCACTTCTTCTCAGCTGCATACAGTATGCTCAATAGGCTCGAATGACTTACCCTTGAACGTGCACTGTTCAAACTATATCTCCATTCAGTGTTGTTGATACAGTAGCACTTCCCCCAAAAATAAGTGTACCACCCAAAATAAAGTGTACTGATCAGTACGTCAACTTCACTGACTGTGATCTAATATGGGTGGCATCTCAGATGAGGAAAAATACACTATTTCAGTACATGCAATGTTTACCTACTTACAATGTAATTACTAGTTGTTACACAGGATTTTGCTCATTAAAATGAAGTGTATGTTGAGGGGTACTTATACAGTACATTACCCATATTGACAACCTGGCTCTGATTTTACAAGAAGGTACAGAAATGAAGTGAAACTTCCAGAAGCTTTAAAATGAGGGTGAGGTTGTCAGGATGGGTAATGTACTGTATAAGTACACATTAATTACAAGTAAGTACCCCTCAAGACACATTTCACTTTAACTAGCTAAATCCTGTGTAACAGATAGAAATTACATTGTACTTATTCAGAAATTACGTGTACTCTGTAGTGTACCAGTGTGTATATCTTCCCACTTGGATCCCACTTCCAGCAGCTTTAAAATGAGTGGTTGTGTCCTGTATAAGTACACATTGTTTACAAGTAAGTACCCCTCAAAACACACTTAATTTAAATCCTGTGTAACACCTAGTAATTACATTTTGCTTAGGCAAACATTACATGTACGATGCTTTGAAATAATGTTTTTCCTCAGCTGGGATGACCAAATTAACCCAGATGGTACACTTTATTGCTGGCAATAACGTTGAGTTATTTTCACCAGTGCATATTTGTGGGTAAGTAATTAGAGCCTATTGGGCATAATCTCTCTGACACCCAGCGCACCCACGAGGGGTCACAACCTTTGTGACAGTTGTGACTCAATTGGATGCAGGTGAGAAGAAACAAAACACAAAGTTTCTGAATTTAGTGGAAACCTGCCCATTTGTAACGAGTATGGTAACACGCATGGTAACACCGCAATGTTGCTATTACAGTGTAA
Source organism: Salvelinus fontinalis (assembly GCF_029448725.1). Taxonomy (NCBI): domain Eukaryota; kingdom Metazoa; phylum Chordata; class Actinopteri; order Salmoniformes; family Salmonidae; genus Salvelinus; species Salvelinus fontinalis. The sequence continues at coordinate 13,101,742 of NC_074682.1, forward strand.
CTATTGGTTGTTACAGTTAACTACAATACTTGTTACAGTGTAATTGCACATGTAATTACACTGTAATAAGAACCCCTTAAAATGCCCAACATACTGTATAGTAGAAAAAACATCTGTATGGCAGAAAAAAAACGCATGAGAAATAGAAATAAGAATAACATGAGAAAGTAAGTAAGCTGTATACAGTGTCAGTTCTAGGGTCAGTTCCAATACCATAATTACAATGTGCAGGGATACTGGAGTGATAAGGGTAGATATGTATGAGGGTAAGGTGACTAGGCATCAGGAGTAGCAGCAGGTATTTGATGATGATTGTAGGTGAATGTGTGTACGTGTGTTTAGAGTCCGTATGAATGTATGTGCGTCTATGTGTGTGTGAGCAAATGAAGTGTGTGAGTGTGTGTTGGAGTGTCAGTATGAGTTTCTGTGAGTGAGTGTGTAGAGTCCTGTGAGTGTACACAGAGTCAGTGCAAAAAAAATATTTAAAAAATAAAAGGGTCAATGCCTTATGACCGAGTAATGAAGAATAATGTTGTTGAGTATTGGCCAGACCAATAAAAAAGGGATTTTTCCTTTGAAAAATAGATTCAAATGGAGGACATTTGTACTGCAGGGTAGAAAAGCATTTCGCTATGGCAATCAAATGAGCCCTGCTGGCTCAGCAGACATGTGATGATAAAAAGATGCCTGATGCACATTTGATTGTGAAGTCCCGGCTATAAAGAGAGGATAAAGCGATTCTAAATCAACCATAAAATTGCAGATGGTGGTCCAGTATACGCCAGTAAATATGTTAAATGACTGTCATCATTACCTCCATTCCTTGCCTGACCTGTGGTATACATCATTACCTTATCAATGAGTTGTAACACCAACGCTCTTGGATGAAAATATTTTATTTTCACAACAAAGGAGACCTTTAAAATCTTGTTTGATTTGCATTATTTTTCATTATGAACTATGGTTTAAGCACCAGATGGCTCTCTTTTCTTCACTAAGTTATGGGATTTAGCGCACTTTGTTCAAGTGCCGCAGTGTGTGGAGAAAAAAACAACAATAACAAAACAAACAAATTCATCTTTCATTTGATTTCTTTTCAACACACTCACTATACTGAGTGGATCAGTTTTTACTATTATATTTCTATGTCTGTGTCATACTGTATGAGTCATGGGCGATTTAGGCTATTGAATAGTGGTACATAATTATGCGTAATGGTCGTCTACTTAAATCAGTTTTCAATGCCGTGTCAGAGAACAGAGAATGTTATACTCTGCCCAACCAAGCAAAAGAGTAGGAACTGCACATTTGGTAAAAAATGGACAAATATCCTGCCTCCACTGTGTTGTGTTCTGGAGATTATGGGGGGGGGGGGGGGGGGGGGGGGTCATATTTGCAGGAACTGGAAATAGTTATGGTGAAAGCAAGGTAAAAAGCAGAACCTACCATCATTCACGTCAGTTACTGACTTTTACCTTGGTTTCACCGAGCTTTGGGCTGCAGTGTGTACAATTTATGCTATACAGTTGAAGTCGGAAGTTTACATACATTTAGGTTGGAGACATCAAAACTAGTTTTTCAACCACTCCACAAATTTCTTGCAAACAAACTATAGTTTTGGCAAGTCGGTTAGGACATCTACTTTGTGCAAGTAATTTTTCCAATAACTGTTTACATTATTTCACTGTATTACAATTCCAGTGGGTCAGAAGTTTACATACACTAAGTTGACTGTGCCTTTAAACAGCTTGATAGGCTAATTGACATAACTTGAGTCAATTGGAGGTGTACCAGTGCCTCTTTGCTTGACATCATGGGAAAATCAAAAGAAATCAGCCAAGATCTCAGAAAAAAACCAACAACAACAGCAAAGGACCCTGTGAAGATGCTGGAGGAAACAGGTACCAAAGTATCTATATTCACAATAAAAAGAGTCCTATATCGACATAACCTGAAAGGCCGCTCAGCAAGGAAGGAGCCACCACAATAAAAAAGCCAGACTACGGTTTGCAACTGCACAAGAGGACAAAGATCATACTTTTTGGAGAAATGTCCTCTGGTCTGATGTAACATAATAGAACTGTTTGGCCATAATGACCATCGTTATGTTTGGAGGAAAAAGGGGAAGGCTTGCAAGCCGAAGACACACCATCCCAACCGTGAAGCACGGGGGTGGCAGCATCATGTTGTGGGGGTGCTTTGCTGCAGGAGGGACTGGTGCACTTCACAAAATAGATGGCATCATGAGGTAGGAAAATTGTGTGGATATATTGAAGCAACATCTCAAGACATCAGTTAGGAAGTTAAAGCTTGGCTGAAACTGGGTCTTCCAAATGGACAATGACCCCAAACATACTTCCAAAGTTGTGGCAAAATGGCTTAAGGACAACAAAGTCAAGGTATTGGAGTGGCCATCACAAAGCCATGACCTCAATCCTACAGAAAATTTGTGGGCAGAACTGAAAAAGCGTGAGCGAGCAAGGAGGCCTACAAACCTGACCCAGTTACACCAGCTCTGTCAGGAGGAATGGGCCAAAATTCACCCAACTTATTGTGGGAAGCTTGTGGAAGGCTACCCAAAAGTTGAAATAAATAATTCTCTCTACTATTATTCTGGCATTTCACAATCTTAAAATAAAGTGGTGATCCTAACTGACCATAGACAGGGAATTTTTACTGGGATTAAATGTCAGGAATTGTGAAAAACTCAGTTTGTATTTGGCTATTGTGTATGTAAACTTCCGACTTCAACTGTATATGAAACATATAGCATATAGTAAATCTATGAACACAAACGTGTGTTAAAAAATGGTAATGGCATAGTATTCCAGTGGGTGTACCAACTAAGATGGCAGTAACTTCCATCTAGGGTCAAAGGTCATGTCAATATGAAAATTATGAATAGGGTCATAAGGTTATGGCAAGACAACAGCTAACCACATTTCCAGAGATCTGCCTACAACTCATTTGGCTGGATAATTAAAATACTTTGAAGTAATTTTTTCTTGTTACACTCAATGAGCAGATACTGCTCTTTTGCTTAGTAGGGCAGTGTATATGACTTGTAAAAGTATATGCTGTACAGTACTAGTCAAAGGTTTGGACACACCTACTCATTCAAGGGTTTTTCTTTATGCTATTTTCTACATTGTGGAATAATAGTGAAGACATCAAAACTATGAAATAACACATGGAATCATGTAGTAACAAAAAAATTGTTAAAAACAAATAAAAATATTTGAGATTTGAGATTCTTCAAAGTAGCCACCCTTTGCCTTGATGACAGCTTTGCACACTCTTGGCATTCTCTCAACCAGCTTCATGAGGTAGTCACCTAGGAATGCATTTTAATTAACAGGTGTTTCTTGTTTAAAGTTAATTTGTGGAATTTCTTTCCTTCTTAATGCATTTGAGTCAATCAGCTGTGTTGTGACAAGGTAGAGGTGGTATGCAGAATACAGCCCTATTTGGTAAAAGTCCAAGTCCCTATAATGGCAGGAACAGCTCAAATAAGCAAAGAGCAATGGCAGTCCACCATTATTTTAAGACATGAAGGTCAGTCAATGCAGAACAATTCAAGAACATTTGAAGTTTCTCAAATGCAGTTACAAAAACCATCAAGCGCGATGATGAAACTGGCTCTCATGAGGACCGCCACAGGACAAGAAGACCAAGAGTTACATCTGCAGCAGAGGCTAAGTTCATTGGAGTTAACTGCATCTCAGATTGCAGCCCAAATAATGCTTCACAGAGTTCAAGTAACAGACACATCTCAACATCAACTGTTCAGAGGAGACTGTGTGAATCAGGCCTTCATGGTCAAATTGCTGCAAAGAAAACACAACTAAAGGACACCAATAAGAAGAAGAGACTTAATTTGACCAAGAAACACGAGCAATGGGCATTAGACCGGTGGAAATCATTTTTTTTGGTTCCAACCGCCATGTCTTTGTGAGACGGAGAGTAAGTGAACAGATGATCTCCACATGTGTGGTTCCCACTGCGAAACATGGAGGAGGAGGTGTGATGGTGTGGGGGTGCTTTGCTGGTCACACTGTCTGTGACTAATTTAGAATTCAAGGCACACTTAACCAGTATGGCTACCACAGCAATCTGCAGTGATACACCATCCCACCTGGTTTGCACTTAGTGGGACAATCATTTGTTTTTCAACAGGACAATGACCCAACACACCTCCAGGCTGCATAAGGGCTATTTGACCAATAAGGAGAGTGATAGTGTTGCATCAGATGACCTGGCCTCCACAATCACCCGACCTCAACCCAATTGAGGTGGTTTGGGATGAGTCGGCCGCATACTGAAGGAAAAGCAGCCAACAGCATATGTAGGATCTCCTTCAAGACTGTTCGAAAAGCATTCCTCATGAAGCTGGTTGAGAGAATGTCAAGACGGTGCCAAGCTGACATCAAGGCAAAGGGTGGCTACTTTGAAGAATCTAAAATATATTTAGATTTGTTTAACACCTTTTTGGTTACTACATGATTCCCTATGTGTTATTTCATAGTTTTGATGTTTTCACTATTATTCTACAATGTAGAAAATAGTATAAAGAAAAACCATTGAATGAGTAGGTGTGTCCAAACTTTTGACTGGTAGTGTACATGACTAAATACCATGTGGACTATTCCAAAATGTCTGAAGTCACTCCATGTAGTTGTAGGTAGTGCAAAGTTTTGGTATAACTAACACCCCACAGTGCAAAGTGTTGGTATAACTAATAGCCCACAAGCCACTCAAAGTTATTCAAGTCTGACAAAAAAAAAAGCAGGGGCGGATGTCAAGCAGTGAGATCCAAGACTCCAGCTCTGGGGTAGAATAACATAAACAGTGGGATCCAGGTCAATTATACAGACTAAACAACTGATAATCTGCTGTTAAAATCAGATAAGCCTCAGCAGCCAGCTCCCATGAAGAGAAGATCAATGTCATTGAGGGGGTGATTGTGGTAAATAACTTTTAACCAGGTAGGTGTATTTTAGTCTGGTTCTTCTGGTAGTTGAATGTACCAGGCCAGTGCAGAGCTGATCTCTGCATCATGCTATAAAATCATGTTATATAGGCCTGTCCGTTTTTCAGAGATTCGTGAAAGAATGGATCTGCGATAATCTTCACAGAAAAGCTGGTAATTGAAATTATTTAACTATACATTGTGCTAGATTTATGAAATGTTCATTTAATTGTCATGCACATGACCATGGTTATTGTCATAATTGTAAGGAATACAACACTGCTTTGGTGACAAAAACAAATAGTTTTGACAATCTCAAAAACCAATGGTTTTGACCGTCTCAAAAACAAATGGCTTTGACCGTCTCAAAAACAAATGGCTTTGACCGTCTCAAAAACAAATGGCTTTGACCGTCTCAAAAACAAATGGCTTTGACCGTCTCAAAAACAAATGGCTTTGACCGTCTCAAAAACCAATGGTTTTGACCGTCTCAAAAACAAATGGCTTTGACCGTTTCAAAAACAAATGGCTTTGACCGTCTCAAAAACAAATGGCTTTGACCGTCTCAAAAACCAATGGTTTTGACCGTTTAGAACTTCAGGAAATGAAGCTTTTCTTCTTGACTGTACCATACTGCTCGTAAAATGATTGCTGCCCTTGTTGAGAAATTACAAACCATACCCTCTTCTTGTAAAAATGAAAAACTGCTATCGGGTAAACTATCTTTACTTGAAAATGACATTAAAATCCCCCCTCTACCCTCAAATGTATGTACATTATTATGATTATGATAATAATTTTTAATTCACGGTTAATGTCCATAATTGTTGATTACGCAATAATATGATTACTGTGCCAGCCCTCATTTTCATAGCAATTTACAGACTTTTTTTTTTACCCCTGAAGGTCGAAGTGATTGAGCCGGAATGCCTTGATTGTAGTGCTCTGAAGCTGATCCTCTCTAGTGTGAGGGCTTTTTAAAGTAGCATAGTAGTACTTTGGCTCAGTTTATCATGGAGTAACTGGTATAAAAAAAATGTGGTCAGAATGTGTAAGAGCCTCCGGCGTGGTTGACAGCCCCTAGTGGGGAGCCCTGTGCAGGTGGCTGGCTGAACAGCCCAGCACACAGCAGATAATAGCCCCCTCACCTGATTGGATCACAGAGAACCACTCCTCTTGGTCTCCTCGCCAGCTGTGAGCCAGAAGCTAGAAGCCAGACGCTAGGACAAGCTGGAGGCGCTGTCCACTCAAGTCATTAAGTTGTTAGACATACTTTATATACTGTAGGTCTTCTGAAATGCCAGGGGCAGTGCTGCATCTCTCCTCACACAAGATATAGCGGTACAAAACATCTTATATTAGGCCCCTTCCAGAGAAAGAACTAGATAATACAATTGAGACACACAGTATATGACTTTTTCCACAAATCTAAAATGAGGTTGTTGGTTTCTCAAGACATTATGTTGGCATGTGTTAACATCATTATACTTTGAAGTATTTGTAGGACCAGTCAATGCTTTTCAATTTGATCAACATAATTTAAATCTCTTAAAAAAAATATCATAAGCATTTGGGGTATTCCCTTTTAGGGATATGTTTCATTGGTGCTCTGAGAGCAGACCAAATTGATTTATTGCTCAATAAACCAGGGACCTGTTTTGCCCAATTACTGTAGCTCTATTTATCTGAATAATAGTATTTTCACATTATTTGGCCAGCCCACTTTGTTGTATCTTGGAGCTGTACTACATGTTTCATTGAAGCTTGACTTCTTATTCCAATCCATTCCTGTTGTAAATCAAACAGATGAAAGCAAATCCTGGACAACTGAATTATTAGACCATACATTATCACTATTACTTCTGACTGCAATGTAATGAAACAATTTTCGATTCATTTTTGATAACACATTTGTCAAACACATTCATTGGTGCTACAGTACAGTACAGTACAGCAACCACTTAACAGTGTTATTGCTCATGAAATTAGGTGGACATGATATACTTGAAAGTACAGAAAATATTTCTGCATTTAAAAAACTTGTGGGAATTTCCCCATCTGTAAGGCACGCTGGCAAAATTAATAATCCTAATCCTGAAGACCAAGGGCAGGGATTTGCAGAACACCATTAGGGCAAAAACGAGAAGCTGTTTAATGCCCCCAGCATATCAATAAATAATACATTGCATTTATTTTATTAGATTTAAGCTTTGGGCATTTCTTATATTACCCCTTTCCTGCATATAATTTCCACAAATAGTATGTTAATGGACATGGGGATGTATCTGTCATTCATATTCCTGATTGGGTGTATATCTGAACTTTTGACTTCTGTAAATCCATCATTATTCCAGGTGAAAGTCTATATAAGCCTTGCATAGAGACATAAAGGCAGGAGTGGAAATGGGTTTGGAAAAATGTTTTCGATTGCATTGCGTATTAATGACAAAGAGAGTCAAATATGCAAATACACTTCGAAGCATGCGTCCATTTGTGCATTTGTGATAAGGGCAGGTCTCTGTAGAATGGTAATGCTCCTGTTGATTTATTTATTCCACACTTTTTATCATTCATGAAACCCATGGATTATACAAGCTAGGGGGACCTGTTCTCAGGTAGAGAGGGCCATACTGTAGCACTGCCTAGAGGACAGACGCTGTGCTGCTCATAAGACCACACAGACAGACAGGCTGATCCACATACAGTGGAGGGTGGAGACTTGGCCGGAGATTAATGGAGATTCGAGGTCAAACAAGGAGTCTCCCCAGTCTGAACTGCAGGAACCTCTGCTACAGTATTGGGCCGTTTCCAGGGCAGGCCCAGAGCCATCTTAGTTGTGTGAAATACCCCCACCTGTCCCCCTCACAAGGGGACCTGTTTACCTTTGCCCTGCCATGTGTTCATCCATAGCCAACATTTCTAAATAAGTGCTACCAGAGTCACAGTACAGCGTCTGTCTGTGCCAGATATGTCAATCTGGGGTTGGTCATTTCATGGCTTCTCCAGAAATGCTATGAAGATGTCCTAGTCTTATCATTCAAAGCTTTGGGAAAATACTCTAACGTTACAAATGCAAATAACTGTTTTACTGAAAAAGCCACTCCGTTCTGCAACAGTTTGGATTGCACACCATCAAGAGCCAGTACCAGACATTTGAGATGTCTCTGTAATCATCATTAACCTCAGAATTACTGTTAGACTGTAGGGCCACTAGAAAGTCAAGGCTGGAGCGTCACAAATTCTCGTGCCAAGTCTGTAGGTGAGAGTGCATGCATCCGGTCTGTGGATAATTGGACAGAAATGCAGACACTTTGCTCCTCAGCGACCTGAGTCATTACATCATGTGTCAAACTCATTCCACGGAGGGCCGAGCACTGCGGGATTTCGCTCCTCCCTTGTACTTGATTGATGAATTAAGTTCACTTATTAGTAAGGAACTCCCCACACCTAGTTGTCTAGGTCTTAATTGAAAGGCAAAACCAAAAACCAGCAGACACTAGGCCCTCCACGGAATGACTTTGACATCCCCTGCGTTACATGGATACTTTCTTTTCTTCTCATAGTAAAGATCAAATCCAGTCTTAGGCCAAAAAGGTTGATTTATGGTTTTGAGGTACATAAGTAGGATTACAGCATAAATAAATCATTTAGCAGATGAGTTTATCCAAAGCCACTTATAGTAGTGTGTGTATACATTTTGGTATGGCGGGAATCAACCCCACAACCCTGACGTTGTAAGCACCACGCTCTACCAGTTGAGCCATGCAGGACCATATATAAGAGTTATGCTTTATATATCCCTCAGAAGAGCAGGATAACAGAAATTACATTTTCAGAGGCCAGGCCAAATGCTTCTCAGATCATCTGGGACACTCAGAAAGCACTAACCGTCTCCTGACCATCATTTATTCCCTGAAATGTCCAGTAGTGCTGGCAGCAGGATTTATGCAGATAAGTTTTGCTCTATTTCTCCCCCCCCCCAAAAGTTGCTGCTCACATGGAAAAATGTGTTGATGAATGAAGGCCTCATACAACGTGAGTTGCTGACAGCTCCAAGAGTCCTGGGGATCAATTCATTTGCAGCGTAAGTACGATGTGTTGAGATCAATCCCTTAGATGTCCCAGCTGCATCAGAGCTTTGAGAGAGTCACAGGCCTGCACAGGCATTACCATTTTTGCCACTCTCTAAATGAATCACCCTTCACATAGAGTTCAGTTCACTTGTAATGCAGGACTTCCTTACTTTAATATGAATATGGTCTGTAACTAACTCTTGCTACGACAATAAGAAGGGCAGAAAGAGTTTATGCAGAAAATACAGAAAGTATCCAAGCAAGGGACAAATTGGAAACTTACTTTGGAAATCAACCTGTTAGGCAAAGACGTTTCGGTCTTTAATTAAAAACAACACGTTATATTTAAGTCAACAAAATATGTGTAATTTCATTTAACAATGCATTTATTTATTTTCAAGTCCCAAAGACAAATTAAACCATGACTGTGCAAACTTGACGAAAAAGATTACACCTTCCCAAAGACATTGACAGTTTCTACTGTTCCAAATTGTTCCAGTGTGCTTGAAGAGATATAATTCAAATGAAACAAAGTATAAAAAGTTACATAATGTTCTTGATTATTTCACTAATTGGCCTCATGATGAGAATGCCAGTACATCAGCAAAAACATGAATCAGGTCCAACATTAAGGACACACGCATACCGATGCCACACCCACACCCACACACACCCACACACACACACACACACACACACCCACACACACACACACACACACACACACACACACACACACACACACACACACACACACACACACACACACACACACACACACACACACACACACACACGCTGCTGATACTCTTTACTCTTATTATTATCTATCCTATGCCTAGTCACTTTGCCCTGCCTTTATGTACATATCTACTTCAAATATCTCATACCCCCTGCACATTGATCTGGTACTGGTACTCCCTGTATATAGCTCCACATTGATCTGGTACTGGTACTCCCTGTATATAGCTCCACATTTATCTGGCACTGGTACTCCCTGTATATAACTCCACATTGATCTGGTACGGGTACTCCCTGTATATAGCTCCACATTGATCTGGTACTGGTACTCCCTGTATATAGCTCCACATTGATCTGGTACTGGTACTCCCTGTATATAGCTCCACATTGATCTGGTACTGGTACTCCCTGTATATAGCTCCACATTGATCTGGTACTGGTACTCCCTGTATATAGCTCCACATTGATCTGGTACTGGTACTCCCTGTATATAGCTCCACATTGATCTGGTACTGGTACTCCCTGTATATAGCTCCACAGTAATATGGTATTTGTACTCCCTGTATATAACTTCATTCTTGTGGATTCTATTCCTCTTGTGTTACTAGTTTTATTATTCGTATTATTCTTTTTAACTCGGGAAGGGCTATAATAAGCAAGTATTTCACTGTAAAGTCTACACCTGTTGTATTCCAGCCTTGTCTCATAGACTAGAGACACACTCACATTAGTATGATATGTTTAGTATGGTTATATAAGACAGATGGATACTTAAGGCAAAAACGAAAGTAGGGAGGTTGGAGGGACGTATAATGCAAACGTCCAGCAACCCAAAGGTTTCATGTTTGAATCTCATCACGGACAATTTAAGCTACTTAGCAACTTTTACAACTTTTTAGCTACTTTTCAACTACGTAGCATGTTAGCAAACCCTTCCCCTAACCCTAACCATTTTAGCTAACCATTCCCTTAACCTTAACCCTTTTAGCTAAGTCTAACCCTAACCTTAACCTCAACCACTAGCCTAGCTAACGTTAGCCAGCTAGCTAACATTAGCCACCAAGCTAGAATTTGTAACATATCATACATTTTACACATTTTTGCAAATTCTTAACATACAGTTGAAGTGGGAAGTTTACATACACTTAGGTTGGAGTCATTAAAACTCCTTTCTCAACCACTCCACACATTTCTTTTAAACAAACAATAGTTTTGGCAAGTCAGTTAGGACATCTACTTTGTGCATGACACAAGTAATTTTTCCAACAATTGTTTACAGACAGATTATTTCACTTATAATTCACTGTATCCCAATTCCAGTGGGTCAGAAGTTTACATACAGTAAATTGGCTGTGCCTTTAAACAGCTTGGAAAATTCCAGAAAATGATGTCATGGCTTTAGAAGATTCTGATAGGCTAATTGACATAATTTGAGTCAATTGGAGGTGTACCTGTGGATGTATTTCAAGGCCTACCATCAAACTCAGTGCCTCTTTGCTTGATATCATGGGAAAATCAAAAGAAATCAACCAAGATCTCAGAAAAAAAATTGTAGACCTCCACAAGTCTGGTTCATCCTTGGGAGCAATTTCCAAACGCCTGGAGGTACCCCGTTCATCTGTACAAACAATTGTATGCAAGTATAAACACCATGGGACCACACAGCCGTCATACCGCTCAGGAAGGAGACGCATTCTGTCTCCTAGAGATGAGCGTACTTTGGCGTGAAAAGTGCAAATAAATTCCAGAACAACAGCAAAGGACCTTGTGAAGATGCTGGAGGAAACCGGTACAAAAGTATCTATATCCACAGTAAAACGAGTCCTATATTGACATAACCGGAAATGCCGCTCAGCAAGGAAGAAGCCACTGCTCCAAAACCGCCATAAAAAAGCCAGACTATGGTTTGCAACTGCACATGGGGACAAAGATTGTACTTTTTGGAGAAATGTCCTCTGGTCTGATGAAACAAAAATAGAACTGTTTGGCCATAATGACCATCGTTATGTTTGGAGGAAAAAGGGGGAGGCTTGCAAGCCGGGGAACACCATCCCAACCGTGAAGCACATGGGTGGCAGCATCATGTTGTGGGGGTGCTTTGCTGCAGGAGGGACTGGTGCACTTCATAAAATAGATTGCATCATGAGGTATGAAAATTATGTGGACATATTGAAGCAACGTCTCAAGACATCAGTCAGGAAGTTAAAGCTTGGTTGCAAATGGGACTTCCAAATGGACAATAACCCCAAGCACACTTCCACAGTTGTGGGAAAATGGCTTAAGGACAACAAAGTCAAGGTATTGGAGTGGCCATCACGAAGCCATGACCCATAGAAAATTTGTGGGCAGAACTGAAAAAGCGTGAGCGAGCAAGGAGGCCTAAAAAACCTGACTCAGTTACACCAGCTCTGTCAGGAGGAATGGGCCAAAATTCACCCAACGTATTGTGGGAAGCTTGTGGAATGCTACCCGAAACAAGTTAAACAATTTAAAGGCAATGCTACCAAATACTAATTGAGTGTATGTAAACTTCTGACCCACTGGGAATGTGATGAAAGAAATAAAAGCTGAAATAAATCATTCTCTCTAATATTATTCTGACATTTCATATTCTTTAAATAAAGTGGTGATCCTGACTTAAGACAGGGGATTTTTAAAAGGATTAAATGTCAGGAATTGTGATAAACTGAGTTTAAATGTATTTGGCTAAGGTGTATGTAAACTTCTGACTTCAACTGCATCATACAAATTTTAATTCGTAACATATCATCCGAAATGGGTGATGGATATCCACAAATGGAGACATACCATACAAAACGTAACATATTATACTAAATGGAGTGTTCTGGATTTACATACAGAATAATACAAAATGCTCTGAGATCAGGTTGGATATTTGGCTCCTCCAGTTGCTGCGACCTGGATATCTGAAACAAACTAGAACTGGTGACACAGGAAATAATATATAGTGCGGGAGAGACCATTTTTCTTCTACTTAATCCAGCCATTTGTTCCTGCTCTGGGCCGTCTATGCAAATGCTGACGTTGACCCGAGTTGTACATTATTTATAACTTTCCTAGTGATTTAGATGAAACGCTGTGGGAGTGCTTTGTCTGAAAATTCTCTCTGGCGTCACTGGGGCTCTTATAGGTTCATATTGTGCTCTGAGTCATTGACCTCTCCTCTCCTGCATTCATTCCTCAGCAGCCTCAGTAACACGAGCACAGGGGCTCAGTCCTTGTCCCTACAGTCAATTACACTACACTAGAGGTAAGGGAGAACAATGTAGTGGGTTATTCACAGCTAAAAACATTTTAACGTACACAGAACATCCAAGGGACCATATAATGGATGAATATAGCTGTTCCTCATGTAAAAACTTATTCTAAAATGGCTAAAAATATTTTTTCCTCATTAATCTACACATGATACACTATAATGACAAAGTGAAAAAAGGTTTTTAGAATTTTTTGCAAAATAAATATCATTCAGACCCTTTGCTATGAGACTCAAAATTGAGCTCAGGTACATCCTGTTTCCATTGATCATCCTTGAGATGTATCTACAACTTGATTAGAGTCTACCAAAGGTAAATTCAATTGATTGGACATGATTTGGAAAGGCACACAACTGTCTATATAAGGTCCCAAAGTTGTCAACGCATTTCAGAGCAAAGACCAAGCCATGAGGTCAAAGGAATTGTCCGTAGAGCTCCGAGACATGATTGTGTCTAGGTACCGATCTGGGTATGGGTAACAAAAATTGTCTGCAGCATTGAAGGTCTCCAAGAACACAGTGGCCTCCATCATTCTTAAATGGAAGAAGTTTGGAACCACCAAGACTCTTCCTAGAGCTGGCCGGCCCGGCCAAACTGAGCTATCGGGGGAGAAAGGCCTTGGCCAGGGAAGTGACCAAGAACCCGATGGTCACTCTGACAGAGCTCCAGAGTGCCTCTGTGGAGATAGAGGACAAGGACAACCATCTCTGTAGCGCTCCATCAAGCACCATTATGGTAGAGTGACCAGACGGAAGCCACTCCTCAGTAAAAGGCAGATGACAGCCCGCTTGGAGTTTGCCAAAAGGCATCTAAATGACTCTCAGACCATGAGAAACACGATTATCTGGTCTGATGAAACCAAGTGTCACGTCTGGATGAAACCTGGCACCATCTCTATGCTGAGGCATGGTGGTGGCAGCATCATGCTGTGGGGATGTTTTTTTAGCGACAGGGACTGGGAGACTAGTCAGGATCGAGGGAAAGATGAACAGAGAAAAGCACAGAGAGCTCCTTGATGAAAACCTGCTCCAGAGTGCTCAGGACCTCAGACTGGGGCGAAGGTTCACCTTCCAGCAGGACAACGACCCTAAGTACACAGCCAAGACAATGCAGAAGTGGCTTCGGAACAAGTCTCTGAATGCCCTTGAGTGGCCAAGCCAGAGCCCAAACTTGAACCCGACTGAACATCTCTAGAGATACCTGAAAATAGCTGTGTAGCGACACTCCCTAGTGAATCTGACAAAGCTTGAGAGGATCTGCAGAGAAGAATGGGAGAAACTCCCCAAATACAGGTGTGCCAAGCTTGTAGCGTCATACCCAAGAAGACGCGAGGCTGTAATCGCTGCCGAAGGTGCTGCAAAAATGTCTAAACCTATTTTTGCTTTGTCATTATGGGGTATTGTGTGTAGATCGATGTGGGGAAAAAAACTATTTAATCAATTTTTGAATAAGGCTGTAACCTATCAAAATGTGGAAAAAGTCAAGGGGTCTGAATATTTTCCGAAGGCACTGTATATAGCAGTTTTCTTTAATATATTTTGTCTGCTGAGTCCTAAAGAACAAATGTGGTTCCTCACACAGGAGGCAGTGTTACTTCAGTCAAATGGAACAGGGTAACCCATCATGACCTGAGCAGTGTGATACTCTACTCTCTGCTATCTGCTTATCCATGTGATTATAGCCCTGCTCCTTTATCCACTGACTGAACCCACCTCTTTGATTTCCCATGTTAGTCTCCTGAGGCACAAGTTGTTTTAAACAACCCATTAACAACCTTGGAGACAGGCCTGACATTGAAGTGATTTATTTTCAGATAAACACCCCCCCCCCACTGTTCTCAGACTTCTGATTTGAAGTCTGTAATGATTGGTGTGTGATCTGTTTCTGCATACGATAATGCTTCATCAGGAAATTATCTCGCTAATTAACACCTGATGAAGTTAATACATATTCTAAACTCAAAGCTGAAGAAACATATGCATTCTAGAATCTATGAATTAGAGAAGCTCCTAGACAATTTGGCACAATTTGAGGTAAACATGTAATTGAGTGATCACTGTAGATATGCAGTAAATTTCAGTAACAGAACTAACCCCACACAAAGTATACACATTCATTCATTACCACACCTGTACATAGCTCATCTATAATTTAGCCCAAACAACTACCTCTTCCCCTACTGTATTTATTTTGCTCCTTTGCACCCCATTATTTCCATTTCTACTTTGCACATTCTTCCACTGCAAATCTACCATTCCAGTGTTTTACTTGCTATATTGTATTTACTTCGCCACCGTGGCCTTTTTTTTGCCTTTACCTCCCTTATCTCACCTCATTTGCTCACATTGTATATAGACTTGTTTTTCTACTGTATTATTGACTGGATGTTTGTTTTATTCCATGTGTAACTCTGTGTTGTTGTATGTGTCGAACTGCTTTGCTTTATCTTGGCCAGGTCGCAATTGTAAATGAGAACTTGTTCTCAACTTGCCCACCTGATTAAATAAAGGTGAAATAAAATAAATAAAATGAATGTCCCAATAGTGTTATGCATTATTTACAACAGACAACACTTACCACAATTGTAACATAGTCATGCTCTGCATCCCATCCAGTAGATGTTATAACGGCATTGCAAAGCTTTCTGCAGAATGTTCAGTGTATCACAAACCCCAAAGCACAAATAGTTTATATTGAAGTGGAAGTATTCTTTATGTACAGTTTAAAGACGGACAGTCAGTCCATGGCCAACGGTTATGAAAAGTGAAACAATTTAATAACATCAAAAACATCCACAAACATTCTGAAACACATGCAATAGCTGTACATGTCTTTTTTTGTACAAAGATGCAGTAGAAGGCGATCGTCGTGTTAACGTTTAGGTTGACTGTAAAACAGGCTTACTACTGTGATTCGTTTTTTAGAGATGAACGGAAGTGTCTAAAATGGCATGCGAGTTGTAATGAGCAAGGCTGTTCTAAGAACATTGGGATAACATTAAGCCATGCTTTAATTGGTATTTTGATGAACTAGAATAGATCAAGCGGTAACTCGGTTGATAATTGTCTGCATGTTGTAGCAAGCTGTCACATAAAACCACTGAATCACAGCCTCGCCGTGGAAATCGTATCAGAAATGTCTACAACAACAGTTTAAGTACTTTCCTGTTATCAACTGAGTTCTCAGAGCACCTGGGTCGTTCCATGGAATGAGTGCCTTTTGTGTCCCTTTGATATATTAAGTAGAAATTGTGTAGAAATATTGAATTGCCGGTTATAGTTATTGAAGTAGCCTTCAATATAGACCACATGGAAAATTCAATAAATCAGATTTTTATATGAATAGACATAAAGTTCATGTCGCTCTGTGCATCCTCTGTGATTTTAATCCACTTAACCCCAACATTCTCCAAGTTTTCACCATCATTGTAAAGCCCTAGTTACAGTATTGTGTTGCTTTGACAATCATTTCTAAAGATTATTTATTTCTTGTGACTAGTAATTCATTTTAAGCTTAACCAAAAAAAAATGTCCATAATTTTAATGTCAACCCTGTTATGTGAACTGAACTCTTGTTTTAATATAGTGAAACTATTCATTTTCAAATATTTTTTTCAAAAGAAACACTGAACGTCTAATCGTCAAATTACAGTGTAAATGCAGGTGAGCTGTTTCTACTCTTTTCGGACATTTTCTGGTCTTTTGTGGAGGAAAACTGAGCGAGTCGAGTATAACACATTAACCCTGTAACACATAGATCAACAGGCTAGACATTTTTGTATAATTACATTTTCTTTGTGAAGCTTGCATTCAATTGCCCCTCCCTGTTGCACACACCAAGCTTCCATTCCCCCAGTCACAAGGGGATTTATGGCTGATTTAAGATGAACTTTTAAGATGAACCCCGTTACGGTCAACCCTGTTACTTTATCTGGCACTTAATAGGCACTTCATTTTGTTTTATTTAAAAAACATTGAGATGGGAAAAAGTCTTTTTTATTAAGTTGAAAATTTGGTCTTTATGACAGAATATTAAAATGAGGTAAAAAAATATATATGTTTACCAAATTACACTACTCAAAAGGCACCTAATCAGTGGAACGACCCACCTGCCTTAGGTCTTTTGTGTATTTCATCATGTGATATAACTGAGGCATCCATTTTGTATTATTTTGTCATGTATAAAACCAGGAAATAAGTTAATAAACAACTTTTGTACACATATTAAAATCATATTTAATGAATGCATTTCAAATATAAAATGTCAATAATATTTGCTTCAACTGAACAAGACAGACATCATATGCTCACATACGCGTGTTGTTTGCTAAAAGACCTGGCAGTATAACACAAGGAGCCGTGTGGACTGGAGTTTTCTTATTTTCTTCCTTTTATATTTGAGTGGATTACAAACAGTTGTTGCATTTGACAAAAAAATGCAAAAGCCTCAAAGGTTTTCACTGATTTGCGGTAATAGAAAACACTCCAAACATACAATAATATATACATTTCGAAATTATGCATTCTGTTACAGTTTGATAAAAGGACAAGCTTTATAAAATGAAGATGGCAGTGTAGCTGACAATGACAAATTACATTTCACATGAGATTCTGCTTGGTATGGATGATGTCATGTACTTCCTTTATTAAGTCCCCCCCTCCACCAGTCTGATGAAAGTGTTGTCCTAAGGATGGATGATGGCCCCTTTTCCTTTCTCTTACGCTTTGCTCTGATTGGTGGTTCCTTTGACTTCCATGGACACCCTTTTTTCCTTGCGTCCAGCGTACTCGCCGATAAAGGAGCCATCCTCGTTGAACTGGGCGTCCTCATCCCCATAGTCCACCAGGCTGTCCCCACTGTCCTCTGCTTTGATCTGTCCGCTCAGAGAGTGCTGGCTGCCCTTCAGTGGCTTCTCATCATTGTCACTGTGTCACAACACGATGGCACAAAGACAGGGGATTTAAAAACCACCTAATTTCACTCATGGCTTAACTCAATAGGCTTTACTGGTGAGGACAGGGACACATGCAGGTTTGAACCCATAAAGCTACAATGAAGAGCTTCGGTGATTTGGCAGCAATGTTTACCTCTGACTGATGGACAGAGGAAAAATGATCAAATATGTCAAGAGTACTTAAAAACTCTACATGTACAGTATATCCATGTACTGTATGTGACAATGAATGGGATGATTTAAAGAAGACAGGGTATTGATGTGGATGTCGGGCTGTTGTAGTGTACAATTATAGTGTGCTTCAGCATTCTGAGCATTTCTAGATTTTGGAGCAAACATACAATAAATGTGCTTTCCCGTGGTCTGATGTTGGGGGCCATATATTTTAAGGACCACACACACACCACTCTAGTTCTCAACTTTACTGTGACCATATGGCGAAAGATGTCTAGGATACCTTTGATTCAATTTAGGTTCTGAGTGTGAGACTCTACTGATTGGAGTGGTGTGCGGGTCTCTGAGTTGCATTCTTTGAGTGTGTTCTGAATCGGACCAGTGGAGGATTAATGAATTGAGCACAGATATTATTGCCCCGGAGATGAGCTGCATTCAATTACACAGATTGGTTTTAGCCTCCTGCTAGGTTGTGTTGCGGCCAGGCAGCCATCCTTCATTGAGCTCCATTCAGAAACAATTAGTACCATCTGAACAATGAGGCTGTTACTGCTAATGAGCTGAGCTCTACCACCACACGTCTACCTAATCACAATGCACCGTATAGGGTGATACCACATCGACATCACAAATTCGTCAACAACAACAGGGGTGTTTGTTGCTGTTTACCACATACATGTAAGCATACAGGCTACTCAGCCCATCGCATGTCTCGAACAGGGATGTCTGTGAGGGTCCGTGTATAGCTCATGCATGTGGGGTTTTCTTTTAAATCAGGAGAAATGCACAGATATAATTATATGATGTGATACAATTCAAAACATTGGGTACAATGAATTCTCGATGCAATGGTGGTTGGAGGTGTGATTTACCTGTATTCACAGAAGGTGTCATCATGCATACCCTGGGATTCAAGGTCTGGGTGGAGGTCCTCTTTCTCCTTTACTGCTCAGAGAGAAAGATAATCATTTAGGGTACCATGAGTACAGTATAACATTCCATAACAATTTTTTACCTTCCCTTACAAAAAAACAGGTGAAATGGCTGCAAAATATATTTTGTCTTGCCCATTTACCCTCTAAATGGCACACATACACAATCCATGTCTCAATTGCCTCAAGGCTTAAAAATCTTTAACCTGTTCAATCATCTACAGTGATTGAAGTGGATTTAACAAGTGACATCAATAAGGGATCATAGCTTTCTCCTGTCTATGCCATAGAAAAAGCATGTTCATAATGTTTTGTACACAGGTTGGAATACTACTGTGAAATTGTGAAAATGGTGACGATGCCATTTTAGTGTAAGAGCTGTTTGAAAAGACAGCCTGAAATATCAGCCTGTTATGGTGGGATGGAGTTTTTTGCCTGCCTGGTGACATCACCAGGTGGTAAATTAGTTATTAGACCAATGAGAAAAAGATTTCCAAACCTCTCTGCCAATAACTGCTAGTTTCCAGTTTCCCCCCTTCCACTCAGACCACTTCCAGACAGTCCTAGCAACATTGTTTGCTTGAGAAATTGCTCTTTGCTCATGTTTCTTTTTGACTATTTGTATTGAAAACAATCACAGTAAAGTATTTAGTTGTTAACCATAAATTAATGCTATTGAGATAAAAACAGCTGCATTGGACCTTTAACGTGTGAAATAGACATTTGCAGTTTTACATGTAAGAAAACTCCATGTGTAAATCTCACTTTCACTTGTAGAATTGCAAGTTCACATGTTAAAAACAGTCACGTGAAAATCATATTTGTAATTTCACATCTAAGAAAACTCCACATGCCTATCTGAGTATAATAATTCAAGTAAAAAACAATTATTTCTGTTTTCTGAGCCTGCCACTCCATTATTAGTCCTCCATGGTGTTGCATAAACATACATGTATACTTAGCGCTACCACTAGAGAGAGGCAGTCAGAGTGTTACTGCCGCAAGCGTGTTGGTCCGTGACCATTGGAAGAAGCCCAGTGAAAGAACAGAGAAGACAGCTCATCCTGGTTATATTTTTTTACCTTTATTTAACTTGGCAAGTCAGTTAAGAACAAATTCTTATTTGCAATTACAGCCTAGGAACAGTGGGTTAACTGCCTTGTTCAGGGGCAGAAAAACAGATTTTTACCTTGTTAGCTCAGGGATTCGATCTAGCAACCTTTCGGTTACAGGCCCAATGCTCTAACCACTAGGCTACCTGCCACCACGCTTGTGTAGTTAGCATAAATCAATGGATTCAGATTTAATAAAAAAGTAACCTAAAATACAAAATCATTAGCGTGATTAATATGTACACATGTAAATACACTCAATATGAGCCCTTGTTTAAACGAGTAACAACATTTTCCCATTCACATGAGTGTAGCCAAGCTAAGTAACTAGCTAGCAAGTCCACTTTTGTGTGCAAGTCAACGAGAACAACATGGCATTTCAGAGGATATTGTTATCTTTATAAACAAGGGGCTCATATTGAGTGTATTTACGTGTCTACATATTAATCACTCTAATGATTTGTAATTTAGAAGGTTTTATGAAATTTGTATCCAATGGTCGCATGCTAACTACTAACCGCTAGCTAGCTTAGTGATAGGTGATAGCTAGCCTTCAATGTTGTCCTATTTAGCTATTTTTCGCTTCTGTTATTGTTAGCTGTCTATTGGTTTTTATTACATTTAATAAACAGGCCTTTAAGGGATTTTGATGTATTTGAAAATGTGTGAATTTGTTTACTTTTGGAATGAATGTAAACAGATACTTTTCTATAAAGAGATGATTTAGAATTAGGGCTGTCAGAGTTAATTAGTTATCTCGAGTTAAACTCAAGTTAAAATCGTGATTAATTGCATTGATCAAACTACACTGAATCATCCAAAATACATAATCGATACAGCTAGAAACAACAATGCGAAGTCCAAACAAGTTGAGATTGAGGTTAAAGAAAGTGTGCTTTATCAATTTAGCTGATTTTGCTAACTGTTACGTTGGCTTCTCCCGTTGGAGACACGGGTTCTAGTGAAACGTATAATTTCGTTGGGAAACGTGTCACATGAAAATTAAACATGAAAAATGTACATGTCAAAAATCCATGTAGCGTCCAAAAACCACGTGTCTGACTCATGTGGTAAAAAAAAGCTGTGATTTGTTTTTTCGCACATTTTTTAAAAAATTGTAATGCTTGATGAAGACATAATAATGTTCTGTTAAAACGCCTTACAAGTTCTCTCACATTCTGAAGTAATAACATACTCAGTGCTTTATGTCAGTAACATTTACAATATGAGTAACAACTAAATCCTCATTTCAAAGTGGGAAGCTTACTATCAGTGAAAGTGCAGGAGGTAGTGTTTAATGAAGGCAACACAGAACAAAGCCCTGTGATTTAGACTGTCTTTCTGACATGATAGGTGATTAGCTGAGCCCAATAAGTGTGTAAAGATGAAAGGTACTGTAAAATACCCCCCATCCCCCACAGACAGGTCTGGCATTAAGATACCCTGGTCCTTATGGCATCACCCCACAACTGGCATGTGACCATAACATTTGCATTTCTTCTGTGTATTTTGTGCATTGTATGTTTTGTTATCCAAATTCAGCATATTCCAAATATGATATGCTGTATTTAAATGTTATGAATACAAATGTATATGCTCCCATTAATTCAAATTCCCATTATACTCTAAATATATCAGCGTTGACATTTTGAGCAGTGGTGTGATGTATATTTCTACAAATAATAACACATCAGCTTAAGTATATCTATAACGGTGTCCAGAGTGATGTATCATTTCTCTTTTGTAATGAGGACTCTAAATGGAAATATAATGATGCCTTGTGTAATGATTAGTTAACATTCATAAGGTGCAGTGTGTGTGTGTGTGTGTGTGTGTTTGAGAGTGAGCACCTACCAGCATATTTCCCTCCTTTATTTCTGTTGACAAAGCAGGCGATTAACACAATGAGTGTGAGGACAGCCATGGCACACATTAGCCCGATGAACCAGCCCTGGGTGGAGATTCCTCCATGGATGCTTGCCAGACCTGAGGAGAACAACAACACAAGTCTTTGACATTGACTTGACCCTGCCTTTCACGAGGACACTTAATTGAATGTTTACATCGACAAAGTCTATCTGATGCAGAGGCAGAGAGGCAGCAGGTTACGCTGAAATGGAAATGTACCCGTATTAATATTAAACAGCTAATCCCCTTGTCTAATTAATCAACTGAGGAGGCTGTTCAAACAGAAATTCATTCACCAAGTCACACAGATTTTTTTTTGGGGGGGGAAATCCTATTGACACTGAGAAAACCATGCATGACACCTTGAGACACGTTCAAGGACATTGGTGCACCTGCATAGACCTAGTACTCAATAAGACATCAATTGGTTGTGGTGCTGATGTAGGTGGGGGGTTGAATGAGGGGTGGGAGAGCGTTTGCTTCTTTTCCTGTGGCATCCCTGCTCACCTTTATCCCTGGTCCTGATTACATCTTCAAAAATACTAGAATTATCAACCCAGTTCTTAGTCATAAGGCGCACAGTGTACGCAGTCCCAGGCTCCAGCCCCTCAATGATGTGGAAAGTCTTAGAGGTGTTTACTGCCTCAGAGATCTTCCAGTTACCTTTACCTATAAGGTGCACAATCAGGGAGGGTTAGTACTCATGAGGGGTGAAGGTTCAAGGGTTAAAGGTTACTTACAGAGAGTTCGATGAAATAACACAGAACAACATTTCTAGCATGTAACGTTAACGGTAATATGGAATGCAGATTTCTCAGATGTTACCAATACATTCAAAATCACCTTAAACACGTATCACTATAAAATAGACTACAAATGGACAGAGAAGTAATATGCGCTTACGGTTGTTCATATATGCAACATAAAACTCTGAATCTGTTTGTTCGCTTCCCGGAATCCAGCTGATATTTGCAAAGTTGTCACTAACTGAGGAACTAATATTCAACAGGGCTGGGACTGACAGACAGATGAGGGGAGAAAAGGGGAGAAATGGCAGAACAGGGTTAGTAAAGGATAGTAACGAGAAGACAGATTACATCCACACACAAAAAACATTGGATCGGAAGCTGGCCAGAGAGTTGTTGATTAAGTCAATCCATTTGCTTATGTGTTTCATTCCTAATATTACTGTAGGACACAGAATGAAGGCTTATCAACAACTTTAACACATTTCATAAATCACTTGTAATGAAATTGCCAAAGGAAAACAACAATGATATGGAAATGTTTTGATAAGGAAAGTCCACAGAGCTGAATGGAAATCTATAGATAGCATGCATCCACTGAAACCTGCAGACGAAAGAACAAAGCAAAACCCTGCTTATTGACTCCGCGTGTTCATTTTCTTAAGCAATACCACTGACTGCTCTCGCTTTTCAAATCAGATCGTTTTACACTGCTGCAATACATATGTACTGTACACTGAGTGTACAAAGCATTAAGAACACCTGCTCCTTCCATGACATAGACTGACCAGGTGAATCCAGGTGAAAGATATGATCTCTTATTGATGTCACTTGTTAAATCTCGAGACAATTGAGACATGGATTGTGTGTGTGCCATTCAGAGCAATATAATGATTGAAGTGCCTTTGAACGGGTATGGTAGTAGGTTTGAGTGTGTCAAGAACCGCAATGCTGCTGGGTTTCCCGTGTGTGTCAAGAATGGTCCACCCCCCAAAGGACAAATTGAGGCTGTTCTCAGGGCAAAAATACACAATATTATAATGTTTTGTACACTCAGTGTACAAACCCCTATGGAAAATATGCTTAAGATGTGGAGGGGTTCAAGGGGTTCATGTAGAAGGGTCCAAGCACAAAATTGAGCTTTTCTTCTACAACAGTAAACACTTCAATGGGAATGTTAAATATCAGAGGTTAGTAAGTCCCTTTGCCTCACTGCAGTTTAACTCAGGTACACAGTGGTGAATACATTAGATAACAACAGACTAATAAAGACTCTGAAGACTCTGACACTCCAAGAATAAATCAAAGAACCACTGCACCTGGAGTGATGGTGAGAATCATGCATCACTCCATATTGCTAAAGTTGGTAAAAGAAAGCTATGGTTTGACCCGGTCAACAGCAACCAATCCCCTTCATTTCCCTCAGGCATACATGCAAATCTGTGACTGTGTCTCCTGCTCAGGTGTCATTATTTTCTCAGGTGATAATTCAGTACACAAGGACACCTGTGTCTGTGCTGCCCATCCCTGTGAGCACAAATGACACACCGTGGGTAATGCTGATGTATGACTTCGTAACTATGGTAATTCCCATCATTCGCTTAGTATGATGACTAAGTGACACGGGGCCTGACTAAAAATATCCCAGGGCTTGGCGTGTTTGTCACCGCGCTGCTCAGCCTGGTATTAAAGGCTGCAGAAAGCATCTGCTGTCACAGCAGGGAGCGCAGCCCTGGCCCTGCCACAATGCCTGAAAGATGCCTCTTCAAAGTCAGGGAGTTCTATAAAAGGAGTGCCCCAGTACACAGAAATATTCTGCTCTACAGCTTTCAATTTATCCACTTATCTCAGTCCCCTAAATATTACCGTTTCTTTAAGAGCTCACACCTCCTCCTCACTCTGCCTGGCTAAGTCGACATTTTCCCCAGCTCAAATGGTGCTATGGACATTTGCTTGCCCCACAGCACTATTGTTGTTTACCCAGTTGAAGGTTACATGGAAATGTTCAGGTGACTGTTTGGTCAATATTCTGCTGTGTAAAAGAGGACTGGGCCCCCCCAAAAAATCAATCCTTGACAATTAGACATATTTGCCCTGTTTGAACTACAACACACTACACTCACACCATCGGGTATGGAATAGATTCAATAACGTGACTGTCTGTTGATGAGCTTGTTGAGCCGTTTGCTGGACTTTAACTCAACATCGATGCTGAGGCTAGTTTTTCATTGATTGAAGTTAAGCTCAAAATAGAGGATTTGTGTCATAGCGATCACTAGAGTTGACAGTTTTTCCACCTATGACTATCATTACCATCCTGAGCACAATTGGTGACATGAATACCTATGTTGGAACGGGTGGCATTGGACACGTGGGAGACTGCAGTGCTTGGAGGTGAGGGGGAGGCAGACTGGCCTGAAAAGAAAGACAGATCTTGAGATTATTGGCTATTTTTTGGAGTGAAGGAGGGGGAGCTACTGTCTACTGACTACTAGTAGAATTGTTAGTACACTACAACTATGGGTAAAGTGAACTGATATTAGTTTCTAGTCTACAGATATGTCTACTATAATGACTAGTCAGGGTAGTTACTACTACAGAGCAATGCATACCGTCAAAGAACTAGGAAACAAGGTGTAATTTTTGGTTAGATATGATCATTAGTAATAATTTGTACTACAGGAAGTGACTATTCCACTGTTCAGTTTGAGGCAAAGACGCCATCATTTGAACGCTGAATGACACTACAATAGAGACGCCTGTCTGATATCCTTCCTGTATGTTGCACTTAAAGCTTAATTTGATCCCGTTGCTTTTGCAATACAGGTGGCATTGATCCTGCCGTTGTTAGAACACAAGTCAATATTCATTTAGAGATTCACTAATGAGATCGGATTCATATGAATTTATAATCAGGATACTCATTACCATTTGTTATTGCAGAGAAAACCACAAACTTTGTCTGAAAACAGGGGAGTCTGTATTGGTCTACTAATGAAAGGAGGCATCAGAGTGCTCAGCACTGATGGCAAGGGCACACAACAGACAAGGGCAATTATTCACAGATGAGAGGAGTATCTGCATGATTTTAGTTTCGTATTTGTGTGAAATATTAAAAGTCTTAATTGTTGCCGACATCAGATTCAGTAACTTTTCCTAAATGCCTGCTTGACCCATTCAACCATGGAGGCAGGCAGGGCCAGGAGCTGTCTGGAGCTGTCACCTCCCACCCGTTTATCAGCCCTTTATCCATATTCATGCTCTCACAGCTAGTCTATGTTAAAGAAACTATAGCTGACAGAAATCATGCTAACAAGTATATGAAAAGAATAGCATGAGTCTTTCTCAGAAATGGAATGAGAGAGAGCTACAGTTCTACTCAACTATCCACCAAGGATGTGATACAACTAATGAACTGTCGACTCATACAGTAATACATCAACATAGTGAATATACCCGAAGGGCGTGACTTACAACAGCGTTAGACTACAGTAGTTGTGTTTTTACTGCACATAAACAGAAATCTACATACTGAAGTTGACAGTGGATACCGCTGTTGAAGCTGGTGAAGAGAAGGAAAAGAAAAAAGGAAAGCATTGCCAAGCAGGTCCATGTATTAAAAGTTGTTGATAGGCATACATTATTTTCAATAGCATAAGTTAAAAGCCTTAAATATACTGAACAAAAACACAACTGTAACATGCAACAATTTCAACGATTTTTCGGAGTAACAGTTCAAATAAAGAAATCAGTCAATTGAAATAAATTCATTAGGCCCTAATCTATGGATTTCACATGACTGGGAATACAGATATGCATCTGTTGGTCACAGATACCTTTTTAAAAAAGGTAGTGGCGTGGATCAGAAAACCAGTCAGTATCTGGTGTGACCACCATTTGTCTCATGCAGCGCGACACATCTCCATCGCAGAGTTGATCAGGCTGTTGACTGTGGCCTGTGGAATGTTGTCCCACTCCTCTTCAATGGCTGTGCGAAGTTGCTGGATATTGGCGGGAAATGGAACACACTATCGCACACATCGATCCAGAGCATCCCAAACATGCTCAATGGGTGACATGTCTGGTGAGTATGCAGGCCATGGAAGAACTGGGACATTTTCATCTTCCAGGAATTGTGTACAGATCCTTGTGACATGGGGCCATGCATTGTCATGCTGAAACATAAGGTGATGGTGGCGGATGAATGGCACAACAATAGGCCTCAGGATCTTGTCACGGTATCTCTGTGCATTCAAATTGCCATCAATAAAATGCATTTGTTTCCCTTTGTTCACAACATTGACATCAGCAAACCGCTCGCCCACACGACGGCATACACTTGGTCTGCGGTTGTGAGGCCAGTTGGACGTGGAGTCTTATGATAGAGAAATTAACATTCAATTCTCTGGCAACAGCTCTGGTGGACATTCCTGCAAATTGCACGCTCCCTCAAAACTTGAGACATCTGTGGCATTGTGTTTTGTGACAAAACTGCACATTTTAGAGTGGCCTTTTATTGTCACCAGCACAAGGTGCACCAGTGTAATGGTCATGCTGTTTAATCAGTTTCTTGATATTCTACACCTGTCAGGTGGATGGTTTATCTTGGCAAACGACAAATGCTCACTAACAGGGATGTAAGCGAATTTGTTCTGAAAATTTGAGCGAAATAAGCTTTTTGTGATTATGGAACATTTTTGCAATCTTTTATTTCAGCTCATGAAACACGGGACCAACACTTTGCGTTTATATTTTTGTTCAGTGTACATTAGCATGGCATAGGGAAAGCATATGCAGACACCAACCACGACATAAGCATGAAAAAGATGCAAAATGTTACCCTACATAAATGTGTGTAAATGAAGTAGATTACAACTAAGCCCCATCTCAATAAACAGGTGCTATGTAGAACCTAAAAGGGTTTTTCAGCTGTCCCCATAGGAGAAACCTTTGAAGAACCCTTATTGGTTCCAGGTAGAACCCTTTATATTCCAGGTAAATACCCCTTTGGGTTCCATGTAGAACCCTTTCCACAGATGGTTCTACATGGAACCCAAACGGGTTCTCTTATGGGGACAGACGAAGAAACATTTACAGGATATACATCCAAAGCAATATAACATTACTCCCACACAAAAGCATGTTTCTTTTGTTTTCACACTATAACAACGTTTTGTTAAGTTTTGTTTGGGCTCCTGAGTGGCGTAGGGGTCTAAGGCACTGCATCTCAGTGCTAGAGGTGTCACTACAGACCCTGGTTTGATTTCAGGCTGTATCACAACCGGACGTGATTGGGAGTCTCATAGGGTGGTGTACAATTGGCCCGGGTTTGGCCGGGGTAGGCCGTCATTGTAAATAAGAATTTGTTCTTAACTGACTTGCCTAGTTAAATAAAAAAAGAAGTAAACAAATCTAAACATGAATTCTCGCAGCACACCAAATTTGATGTTTTTAATTCATCCCAGAAGCCTGCTTACTGAGATTGAATAGGATGCTATGTTTTGTTATACTGTACATTTATATCAATGTGAAAGCCCTTACTTGCAGGTAGCCTATCAGTTATGAGCGCTGGGCCAGTAACGCAAAGGTCGCTGGTTCGCATCCCTGAGCGGACTTGGTGAAAAATCTGTCGATGTGAACTTGAGAAAGGCACTTAACCCTAATTGCTCCTGTAAGTTGCTCTGGATAAGAGTGTCTGCTAAATTACTCAAATGTTCTACTAGAGGACCCAAATGAATTATTACTATTGTTGGACAGAGGCTGTGTGTGTTGTGGCACCTCAGAATACAGTACAGACTCTCCATTACCATTTCAAGTGCACTTGCTTATTTTCATTAGATTCTAATTATATTTGACTGGTGCCACCCCCTTACCTACACTCCCACAGACTCAGAAGGGTACATACTACTTGTATGAAGTAGAAATGACATATACTGCGTTTTATAAAATCAAAATGATGTATCATGTGCATGAACCAAACATACTGCAATGGCTGGCAATTGACTTACCTTACCAATTCCTATATAATAATACACTATGATATAGAAAATATACAGTTTCACTTGCCGAAGGCAAATCTCTTTTCCAGCTGGTTGTTTCATAGCTTGCTTTCCCCTTTAAATCAATAAACACTTGCTCTTTTATGACAATGATGAATGAAACCCCTTCTCACACCCTTATGATATTGTTTAACCACAAAAATTACTTAGATAGAGATATGAAAAGCCTGGCAGATGGAGCCAATATCATATTCCCTGAGCTAATACATTACTGAAATGGCTTGGTCATCTACAGAGTACCTCATCCCAAAGTCTGGCTATCACATCTCGCTATTACCCCCAACCCTAAATCCATGCCCCCTTTCTGTCCCTGTAGAACTTCCTCCAGCATCCCCCATCTGCCCTGCAACACCCTGGCCTTTGTGACTTACGTGCTACAGGTGTGGTGGTGCTCTCCTCGCTGACCTGGGGCCCACAGCCCACCCTGGTGCAGGAGCGCAGGTAGAACTTGTACCTGCTGACGGCCTCGAGGTTCCGCAGGACACACGAGGTGGTGTCCGGGCTGCTGATGTCCATCGACTGCAGGACACCCACCTCCTCTGTGTCGTTGACTAAACACACACATAGACTGGATTAAACGTGTGTTGCTACATTAATGGACACAGAGGTGTCTCTCTGAAACACCAAGGAGAAAAGAAGCCTATGATAGATCATTTGAAAAGGACACATGATATGTTGGGGGTTTGATGAATACATGACCACGCTATGTAAGACTGTACAACATGTGATCTGCATTGTGAGTTGGTTCAGCCCTCCCTAGCAGTGGAACTGACCCTCAATGTAACAGTGTAGGTCCTGTGAAACCTGTGAAAAATGTAGTTAGCAAGGCCCTCTAAGAAGCTGGGCTCAGCCCTGGAACAGCTGTGCAGCAGCCTTTAAATTCCTCTGGTGCTTCCTCCCGGTGCCATGCTGACAGCTGTGTGCATTATCCTCCACATTTCACACACGAGTTCCTTCAAGGGGACTTCAAAAACCCCTCACTTCAAAAGAGTCCATCAGCTTTATCACGCTTGTACAATGTAAACGTCCCTTCTTCTGAAATACAGCATGACACTTTTGGCCCTCTTGTGCAGCGGCAACATCCAAAACCTTTAGTGAGAGTTGCTGTACAATGCTGTCTTTAAAACGTTGTAATTAGCCTCATCATCATTATTGTTTCAGGCCAGGGGTTGAAGAGTGGGACACACACACACGCACATCACGTCCAGTGACTGTTTCCTTTTGGATTAATCTGGGTCGTTGGTTGTGATGAAGGCCCCAGTGGACGGTATCGGGTCACTAACAAAGACCTTAAAAGGCTGTGACACGCTGGCCTTGGTCAGCGCTGCTGGGGCCGGATCATGACACACCACACAGGCCAGTGTGTCACACCCCAACCCGACACTGACCCCTCTTTCCACCAAAGGGGGTCAATCCCAGGTTATACTATCAGTAAGTCCTACTGGATATCCACTTCCATGCTTTCTGATGCCATCCAATAAAATACATTTAACATTTAGTTGTATTCAAGCCTCATTACTTGAATCTGAGTTTCCCCACATGGGATCATATTCTCATGCAACCACTGTGAGACTTAAACCTGTGGATCACAGCTCTGCATGCATTTTCTCACATTTCTATAATAGGGCTAAAGTTGAACACCAGCTGTTGGAGCTAAACTCTAAACCTTCATTAACACCACGTTCAGCAATGGGCTGTAGCACCAATCACAAGCACAACATTATCTCCTAGTGGTAAGATCAAGGAATCGCTAGTCACTTTGACTGAAGGTAGGCTGGTGCATGTAAGAGACTGCAGTTCAACGGGGAAGGGGAAAGAGTTGTACACACTTAGCTGATACTCTAGCCGGTATCCTGTGACGACTCCATTGGCAACCAGAGGAGGTGCCCAGGTGAGAGCGACGGTGTGCTTCTGAACATCTGTGACCCTGAAAACGGGATTTTCCTCTGGAACTGGGAATATACAGGTAGTAAGCAGTTTGAGAGTAGCACAATAGTCTTGTCTCTAGATAGTTATTTTCTTCTTCCATTGGACAGTACTGAATCAATATGTTCCATGGCACCCCAGACCTCTACCCTCATGTCTTACCTCCCTCGGGAGTTTTGAAGTTGACGGCGTGGCTGCCTGGCCCGTTGCCTCGCCCGTTGAAGGTCATGACGATGAGGCTGTACTCAGAGAAGGGTGTGAGCCCTGGTACCATGGCATGGTTCCTGTCCCCCGGGAATGTCAGTGTGTGTTTGTTCCCGGGAGTCTTTTTTGAGTCCAGCAGACTACGCAGCCGCCACCAGCTTATCTGACACCGCCATGACAGAGGGGAGACAGTGTTATAGGTCTAACAGATCATAATTATGTGAGACAAAGACAACAGCTCATAAAATAGAAAAATGCTGCGGTCTTGGTTATAGTATTTTTTCGCGAGTGTAAGGGAACAGTGAGCTGCCAGCAGTAGGGAGACAGAGTTGGGTGAGGGGGCCAGAAGATCCAGCGAGGTCAGGATCCTTTTAAACTGTGTTAAAGCTACTGGGCTGTTTTGAGGAATTACCCTGTAGCCTCCCAGGTGTCCATGCAGCTTGTCCTTGTGAACACGTGTCCAGCTGACCTTGACCAGCGAGTTGTTCATCACCTCCACCTCTACATCATCAGGGGCCGCGGAGGGGACTGCGGAGCCAAACACACTCACGTCACAGTCCATACAGCCCGTATATCACACAGACTACTGTAAAGATCAGCCCAACATGTGAAGGATGAGCTCAGCTTTACAGTGAATGATCCACCAGATCATATGTGTAGTATTGGCAGGGTTGAGTATTTAGGTGCTTCAAAGCTTCTAGTGTTGGGCTCACTGCTATTGCCTAAGCGATGATACCAGGCAGTATGACAACAAAGGAGTACAAAGCTTCTAAAGGAGGACAATACATTGTTAACAAGGTTGAGATGGTATATGTGACCTGAGGTTACATCCTGAGGGCAAATCCAAAAGAACGCTAAAGATAAAGATAGAAATAAGAAAGTGCATGGAATGAAATGGTTCTAAAAGAGAGTTTTCACTTTGGCATGAGTGAAAGGGTACATAGGCTCTATAAAGTGACGCTCAACCAAGCTACTAGCCTATATCACAAAGCAAACATTGGATTTCATCAAGTACTCTGGCTGGTGGGTTAGGATTCTGCTCACAAATCTATAGCACTTTTAAAGAAGAAAGAGTCCAGATTTTATGGACTGGAGCCAACCACACACAAAGCTGAATGGTACGTACGGTACTGGCCTTATATATCTGAATGGTATTATTATTGTGAAATTCACATACATTCTTTGTATTTACAAGGGAGTGATATTTTATTTAAAAAAACAACACTAGTCACTCACAGTCCTCTCCAGAGTAGCCAGTCATCACTTTGGGTTCAGGTCCCCATCCCTGGTGGTTCCTCGCCTGGATCCTGACCTCATATGGCACAAACGTGGGAGTGCCCTTCACCACAAACGAGTGTCTTTTCACCACATGCTCGTGCCAGTCCTCCTCTACATCCTGCCGTTTATAGCTCACCTTATATTCAAGGCCTGGCCCATTGTGTTCAATGGGGGACAATGGCTGCAAGGGCGAAGAATGTAAGAAAAGCAGTAACACACAGATTATTACCATTTAACAGGATCTTGAACAATCAAGAAAGGAGCTCTTTATATTTCCTTCTACATCCCTGGCTATTTTGGGGTTATCATGCCAAGCCCATATACATGGATCCTAATATTTGATCATATCAAATCAGTAAAACAATAAGACAATTGGCTGGGTGCTGGTTCCAGGGAGCTCTGAGGACCCCTCTGATATAAGGAGCAGTCTAGGACTTCACAGACTGTAGAGATTATAGAGCGATCCAACGCTTCCCTCACAATGGCCTGACCATGATGGGAAATAGAATAAGACACTATTATCCACAAAAGCAAATCATTAACAATGAGGGAGCTCGTACATTCAGAAGTTCAGGTTGCATTACTCTGCTAGGACAGGAAGATCATTTGTGGGGGTGAGATTAATCTTTTTACAATAAAGCAGAATTTATTACTGTATTACTGTACTCCTCTCTGCTCCATTCCTTTGCACTTTCTTATAAAAGGTTCACAATGAACTGCTTTGATAGCTATCCCATTCACTATGACCCATCAAAAATAGGTTTTCTAAAGTTATACATCACAATACGATACTTCAAAAGCAGGGATATTTGATTTATTTCTGAGGGATAACACTAAAGCTTATTTTCTCTATGAATAAAGAGAGATTCTTTGATTTCCCCAAAATGTAACTGCTGTGAAATATTCAATACTCGGAGGGGTGCGTACGTACGAAGGGAAGGAATATTAAAGGAACCCCATTCTGTTTCTTACCTCCCAGTTGATATCCATTTCATGTGCCAAATGACCTTCGATTTTAATATTTTCAGGGTTCTTGTCAGGGGCTGGTGGCAGAGAAGAAATATGGATTTTTCCAGAATTGAAATTGTTAGTTAAATAAATCTCCTGTGAAATGTGCACATGAGAGACCTAAGAGTGAAATCAATTATCTCAGATGTTTGAGTGTTTTAAAGTTCAACGGGCGGTGGAGGCAGGTCAGAGGATAAAACATAACTGGACTTCCTACCTGCAGGAGGGGTCTTGTATCTTTCTGTGGGCTCACTGGGACGCCCCCTACCCACCGCGTTGACTCCAGACACTCGAAAGCGATAGTCAACATGTCCATAAAGTTTGAGGACTGCCGAACCGTGATTTCCTGGAACTCTCTGAAGCTCGTTCCAGTTCCCTGGCTCCCACTGGCTCTCCTCATACTCAATAATGAAGTCTGTTCACAGGGTGAGACACACAAACCAGACCCCAATCTGCCCAAGTCCTTTGCCAAAGGGGCTGCTTATCTAACAGCCACCTGCGTAGCAAACTCTTCAAACCCTGCACTAAGCAGGAAACTTGCACCCCCCAAAAAATACGACACATTTGTGTTGGAATGTTGACAGGAGACTTACACAATAATAAAGTACTAATTCCATTTTCTTAGTAAATATGTGCCATGTTATTATCATTGTATATACTACAGGCCTGCTGTTCCCTAAATCATGCAAAGCAGCTGAACTTTGCTTGTAGAGCCAGACTATTACCAGTGGTTGAGCTGTTGTGGTCATCCCCAGGTATCCATTTGAGCTTCACACTTCTGCCCTTGTGTTCAGACAGCACCAAGTTCTCAGGTGCATCAGGGACATCTGGAAAACACCACCCCCACAACAACATTACTTTGATAACACACAAAGACATTGTATCCATCAGACTGTTAAACAGCCATCACTAACACAGAGAGGCTGCTGCCTACATACAGACTTGAAATCATTGGACACTCTAACAAATGGATCACTAGTCACTTTATCAATGACACTTTAATAATGACATTTACATTTCTTGCATTACTCATCCCATATGTATATACTGTTATACCACCTATTGCATCTTGCCTATGCCGCTCGGCCATCGCTCATCCATATATTTATGTGTACATATTCTTATTCCATCCCTTTACTTAGATTTGTGAGTATTAGGTAGTTGTTGCGGAATTGTTAGATTACTTGTTAGATATTGCTGCAGTGTCGGAACAAGAAGCACAAGCATTTCACTACACTCGCAATAACATCGGCTAACCATGTGTATGTGACCAATACAATTTCATTTGATTTATCCTCTGCAAAAGCACCATGAAACAGTCAGAGACTGACCAATGGGAAAGAAAGCAAAATGTAAAACTGCGATGCAAATGATGTAAAGGCATAGTTCTGTAAATGCAGAGCCGAGGTCTGAAGATACACGGTGTAACCATGTTCTGCTCTGTGTACCACGCCATGGAATGCTTGGCTTCGGCATATGGATTCATATTGTGACATGCTATGCATTTCTGTTGTGCTTGGGGCCATAGACCCGTTGGGGTCAGACCAGGCTTTGATGTACAGTATTTGACATATTTTCTCACCCAGCACTATGAGTAGTGCAGAGGCAGTGTCCTGGTCCACTGGAGTTCTGGCCACACACGTGTACATGCCCTGGTCTCTGTGGCTGACGTTGACGATCTGCAGTATGCCATCCTCAAAGAAATATCTATCGGCAGAAAAAAGAGAGAGAGACAACCTATTGATCTGTGCAATCTAAAGAAACAAGTGAACTTTCCCGAGCTAGGCTTGGATCTGTGACACCATAAGAAAGGCGTCGTCTTACCCAGAATTCTCAGTGTGGTTTAGTGCTATCTCCATATCGTCTTTTTCCCACACGATCTCAAAGTCGCCACTGAAGGAGTCGTCGTACATCGCCAGGCAGGAGAGCTGGGCTGTGGTTCCTATTAGGACATGCAAGTCCTCTGGGGCCTGGGATATCTTTGTGGGATCTTGGATAGATGAAACACACAACTGTATAAGTTACATGTAAAGGGTTGTGTTAAGGACCCCTCTTTTTTCTAACCATGTGACTTTAGCAGGAAACACTATATAAGGCAGTTGTTCCTCATCAGGTCACATACTGTATTTAGAAACACACATGGCCTTAGTTGTGTGTTAAACACATCCCGTCTTGTATTTACTTTCATACCTTTAACATCCAGTAAGGCAGTTATAGCAGACTTCCCTTCAGTATTCTTGGTGTAACATGTGTATTGGCCCATGTCCTCTTTCTCCACATTATGGATCTCCAATGATCCATTCTGGTGAACTGTAAACCTTGGTCCCTCTACAGACCCTGTTGAGTCATCCTTGTTCCTGTACAACACGTAAAGCAATCAATTAAAGTCTCCACTTGCAATTGAATTCAATTACAGAGGAACCTTGCTGAGCACTTAAGAAGATACTGCAATAACGCCCCTTAAAGTATTTGTGTAGGTATAAGATGTTTTTTCTTTCTGCATATTTCCACTGCAAACAGTGGTTCACCAACAGAGAAACGGATCGTGTACATAGCTATTTTTATAACTACCTAATGACACTGACACATTGTTATCTAGTAATGACACGTTGATATCTACTGCTCTCTACTGGCCTCTGAGAGGACTGGTTGGAGCTGGAGAAGCCTAGTCCAGAATTTGTATGGGCTTGAGCCAATGATTGATGACATGACAAGAAGAGTAGGATGAGTTGGCTGAAGCACATTCTGGTCTGGGACCAGGCTATGGTTAGTGAGAGCATACTCACCAGGTTACAATAGAGGGCGGAGAGCTGAACACCTTGCAGTGCATGACTACACTCTTTCCCTCCACAGCTGAATACTCCAGACCTTCCTCTGTCAGGATCATAGGAGGCAGATCTGTGGGGAGAGACATCCCAGTAAATGAATCAGGGTTTGGGACATAAACGAGAGAGAGATTTATTTTCTAACTTCCATACAGATATGGAGGGATTGAGGAATGGCCCTCCGACTGTACTGCAGTATTGGTTATAAAGACACACTAAGAAAGTCCATTAAAATGTATAGCTAAGATTCAAACTAAGGAGACTGATAAAGCAGACCAAGTGACGTGAAAATGTTATTGTCATCCATTTTTGTTAATTACCATTTCTTTTGAAAGAATGGCTGGACTGTCACGATGATTGTCATATAACTTGAAAATAAAAAAAAAATGAATAAAAAATTAAAACAAGTGGAACAATGAGTGCTAAATTTTAAATAAATGTGTCTTATCATTTCGAACCAAAACATCCTGTCTGTCTCATTCCTTTGTTAACCAAAATAAAAAGCTGTGACTTTGAATCCAGAAACAGTCCACTTAATAACTTCCTAGTTTGTCACCATTGACAAACTCCAGACATTTCTGAGAAGCCAAAGAGAGCACTTTTTTAAAAATCTGCTCCTATAAAAGGAGCACATTTTAGTGTTGTGGCATTGCATTCTGAATGGAGTAGAGAAACGTGGTAGCATAGAAATACATGCCTGGGAGCATGCGGGCTGATCAACAGGGACAGGGGACGTGGGTGGGTAGTCTGAATGGAGGCCTGTGGCGCTCAGACAACCCTTCCTTCACCACGGCCCGAGGGGCTCTGGCGCCAGAGCCGGCTTTTAAACCAGACACACCACCACTCACAGACAGTCTTCCACTGTCTCATGACAATGTCAAGCAACTGGTTGGATTCTTTAGTGCACTTTCATCATCATACAATTCCATACTTAGTGGGTAACTAAATGCATGAGCACGACCGGTAAAACAATGATGAAGGCTGAGATGTAGGAACTATTTATTTGTGACCATTAAGCCTTTCAGAGGTAGAGAGTAAAACCAACGAAGCCCCATAAACTTACTCATGATCATGATATTGGCATTGGCCAGTAGGGTTCCATGTCTGTTGGAAGCCTCACATTGATAGACGGCACTGTCAATCGATTTGGCGTTGTGCAATACAATGGTGTCATCCGAAACTTTTCTGTTAGATGCTGGGACCTCTGCAATCAACAATGAAATCCATTAACTGTGCACCAATTTGCAGTATTAGAAATAGGACATTCATGTCTTGTTGAGGTAGACTGAGAACATACCCTTAAGAGGTTTTCCATTCACCCTCCATTGGATGGTGGGCTGAGGAGTGCCAGTGGCGGAGCACTTGATATGCACGTCTGAGCCAATCGTACTAAGCTGGCTCTCAGGCTCAGATACCCACTTAGGAGGCTCTGGAAAGCGCAACATCAAAGACAGACATAACATCAGGAAGCAGTGAGTGAACCAGAGCACAGTTGACAACTCTCTCCCAGAATTTGCATTTAAAAAACATGGAAATCATGCAAGAGATATGATGTTTGTGTTTTCTATCACCTGGAGCCAATTCTCAAATTGGGACTTTTTTGAATCCCTCTTGGACAGCAGTTCACTCAATGTACAGTAGATGGCACTCTTTCTCATGAAAATGTGTTACTATTATGAAGTAGTTTTCCTACAGTAAAACCTATAAATGTAGTTTAAGCTAAACAGCTGTTTTTCAGACACACATAATCAAACTAAGAACCTATTTTTTCAACCTTTGTACATTTTTCCACTTACCTTCCACTGATACATCAAAGGAGTGGTTGGCCTCTCCATGGATGTTCTTAACCTTACACATGTATTTCCCACTGTCGTCCTCATTGACCCGGTCAATGCTCAGGAGTTTCCCATGGTTCTCTATCGTCGCTCTGTCGGGCAGCCTGTGGCCCATCCTTACCCATTCAATCTTGGGTGTTGGACTGAGAGGGGCAGTAAAATGATTGACGTTTTGATGTAGTTGCTTCATATACAACGAAGTGT
This sequence comes from Salvelinus fontinalis, assembly GCF_029448725.1. Lineage (NCBI taxonomy): Eukaryota > Metazoa > Chordata > Actinopteri > Salmoniformes > Salmonidae > Salvelinus > Salvelinus fontinalis. The sequence continues at coordinate 13,139,968 of NC_074682.1, forward strand.
CTAGAAGATATCATGCAGTCTTTTGTAAAAAAAAAGAGAAAAAGACCTAAGCCTAAAAAAAGAGAGGAAGGTTTCCTTACAAGCCCTCGGCAATGCACTCCAGTAGTAGCTCGTCACCTTTCACCAGCTGTGTCTCCGATTTGACACCAGAGGGCATCAGAAGACTTGGTTTCCTCTCCAGGATTGAATTGGCTTTTGAGAATGGAATAGAAACATTGTTTTTAAGCTTAGTTTTTCAAACAAGGCAATGCATGGGTCTAACTCTTGGACTGCTAACCTACAATGCAATGTTTCGATCCACATATCACACTCTGATATGAAAAAAAATCACACATGGGGTGTTCTAGACAATGATATGGTATGGCATGTAACTTACCACGACCAGGACTGCTACTTGAGTCACTGTTTGAATTTTCTGAAATTAAGGTGGGTAACATATGAAAATGTGCAAAGCATTCATAAAAACGAAAACAATCATGACAGACAATGGGGTGGTGTAGATTCATGAAAACATCGGTGCCATCAAGAGCAGGGAAAATACAACTTTGGAGATGCTGCTGGACATTGGGAATGTTCTTGATCATGACCACGATCATAGCGACGAATGCATTGGGTCAGAGGTTGAAGTCATTATGGTGATCAAAACGAAGCCATTTGGTCAAGCTCTATGCTGTAGCAGAGTTAATAAACACACCTAATCACAGACATGCCTTCTTAGATTGACACCTACTGCGCTTGACTACGACAGACATGGCATTCTTCTGTACGATGGTGCGTATCCTGGGGAAGGCAGCGAAGCAACAGTAGTCTCTGCGGCTGTCCTTCTCCAGAGCATTAGAGAAGAACAGGTCGCCGTTCAGACCCATGGACACCCTCTCATCCTGCTCTATGTGCTGAAGGTCTGAAGAGGAGAAAAGAGGTGGATATTCCATACAAATGTTGGTTGCTTTCGTTTGCTCTATCGTGCTTCAATAAAACGGCAGGTGTCAACACAAAGCATGGGACATGATTCGGACACTGTGTTAGGTCTGGCAAGCTGTTAGTGACTCACCGATGGTCATCCAGTAGATCTGTAAAGGAGGGATTCCTTTAGGAGGGTTACACTCCAAAATGACAGGCTGACCCTCCTCCACCTTGATGGGATCAATCTTCTCCTTGGGAAACTTAGGAACGTCTGATAAAAAAACAACAATATACACTGAGTGTACAAAACATTAGGAACACCTGCTCTTTCCATTACATAGACTGACCAGGTGAATCCAGGTGAAAGCTATGATCCCTTATTGATGTCACTTGTTGAATCCACTTCAATCAGTGTAGATGAAGGGGAGGAAGGTTAAAGAAGGATTTTGAAGCCTTGATACAACTGAGACATGGATTGTGTGTGTGTAGGTGCCAGGTTTGTGTCAAAAACGGCAACGCTTTTGTGTTTTCACACAGCCAACTTGACACTGTGGGAAGCATTGGAGTCAACATGGGCCAGCATCCCTGTGGAACACTTTCGACAACTTATCAAGTCTATACCCCAACGAATTGAGACTGTTCTGATGGCAAAAGGGGGGTGCAAAAGGGGGGTGTTCTTAATGTTTTGTACACTCAGTGTGTGTCAATGATTTGTCTGTCATTTGATGTAGGTGCCTTTCTCTCCAGCAGGTGGCAGTCCTATGATACTAGTGTTTTGTGCTGGTTGTGTATGGAGGTATTTGTGTTCAAGTGAATTGGATTTTACAGCACATTCTTCAGATTTTTACTTGCGGGAAGAAATAAACGTCATTAGTACTGTTGTGCCGCGTGTCAGTCGCACTGAATGGTTGAAGCACGGCCAAATTTTGTCATAGTTCCCCTCGGTCTGGATTTCTTAGAAGATTTATGTACTATGCTTTGGAACAAAATGAAAAATGTACCAAGGGAAATGATGGAGGATAGATCAGTCTCCCTTCTGCCACACAGTCTATATGGGTATAGACGAGAGGCAACCTGGGGTGGAATGCTCTGGAGCTTCAATGACTTTCTGCCATCGCCAATTCAACGAACAGCTCACGATGGAGCGACACAGTCGTTGAATTGAATTCCAGGCCCTGAATCACTTTCAAAGAGCTGTAAGCGCCACAGAGCTGTAAGCGCCACAGAGATCAGAGATGTATGGATGTACATTATGCTACTCACGGGGCACAACAAACTCAATCTCCTCCGTTATGGCCGTCCCTAGTTCGTTGTCAGCGTAACAGCGGTATGTTCCCTGGTACTCTGTGAGATTCCCAGTGTTGGGGATCACAAACGTCCCAGAGTTGTCCTCCTTGATCAGCCTCGGGTCCTGGTAGGGGTCAAACTCTTCCCCATTTTTTGTCCACCGGTATCTACAAAATCAACAGTTCAATCAGCCACTGATAAAATTCTACGTAAATCTTGAAAATATCTCATGTGTTTCAGCCAAATGTACAGTGTGTTTGGTGTCCAAGGTTGGTCCTCACAGTCTGTCCAATACTTGAAAATCAAACCCTCAAACTCGCCAAATTGACGAGCCAAATGTGACACGCCAAATCGATGGCCGGTGATAGACTGTCTGTCGGGCTGCTAACGAGCTCTCCTGAGCTGTCCCTCTCCCATCTGCCGGGTATGGAATGGTAGAGTAGGACACTCAGAACTCACTCTGGTTTAGGGTTCCCTTTGGCTTCACACGTCATGGGGAAGCTCTCATCGAAGGGGAAGGCGATCAGAGAGCTGGGGGACGCCTCTGTGATGGTGGGCAGCTGCTCAACTGTAAAACAGACAACAAGGACAACACTTTATGAAAAGTCCCATAGACCTCCTGTAGGTTTCTGATAATATGATCTCTCACACTATAAGGTGTTATGGTATGGTTCATTTCGATTATGATGGTATTTCCCACTGGGCACACACTGGTTGAATCAACGTTGCTTCCACGTCATTTCAAATGACGTCTGTGCCCAGTGGGTTCCTTCTCTTACGGTTCTATTTCACAGTGACATACAGCACTGTTTGAACTTGTTTAAGTGATATGACTTAGAGATTCACTACAAAACTACAGGGGTCAACAACAGTAAAACTAGCAGCATGAGGTCAGGCCAGTATGGCCAATGGTGCAGGTTAAAACCACATGCCACTAAATGGATGACAGTCGACCAAGACAATCCAATTCGAAGATGTTGATTGTGCAAATAAATGGAGGATGGCACACGAGATGCAGATCGTACACAAGATGACCACATGGTACAGCTGCTGTGGTGCTGAACACTGAGCCAAGAGATTATGTGAGGACAGACAGGCGGTCACTAATGCTGGATGGGACAGGTCACATCAGAGCAAACTTACTGTTTACATGACCTAAAACTAAAATATCCATGGCGGCAGGAAGACAACAAAAACACAGGCAGAAGTTTAAGCATAATACTGTTTTTTTGATTGGTTATAGGCCTTTATAAACATTAGTACTGTAGGTACAACAAAACAGAGGATTGTGAATTGCATTTAAGGAGATTGCGTGAAATGAATTACCCTGCATCAAGAGCAAGTGTGCGTTGCATTTTCAAAACCTGTTTGAACTGCTCTTTGTAAGCGGGCCCTTAAGAGATGTTTCTGAATAATTTAGAAGAGAAAACTTGATACTCGTTTCCAAGGAAACTGTAAGATACACAGCCCCCAATACAAGAGAATGAAGAAACCTGATTTAAACAAGCTGAAACTAGAAACTAAACCCCAGTTAAGGATGTGTTTGACCCATGAATATAATTGAACTGATTTTGGCATGATATAGATTTACAGAACATGCTATATTTCAAAGAATACCTGTGGATTCCTTTGACCATTACAGACATTGGAAAACAAAATCAATATACTGTACTTTACAAAGGTTTATGATATTCTGCACCAAGCACTTTATGGGAAGAGTGAGCACTTACCCTCCAGTGGGATGTCTAGGGCAGTGGTGAGGTGAAAGGCACAGACACTGACGACCACGCCCATCAGGAGAGCCAATCCTGGGCTCCACATCGATGACCTCATCCTCATCGCTCCACAGCAGACAACAATCTCTGAGTTCATCATGGAGGAAGTGACACAAGCTGCACTCTTCCCACTCTCAGTTCATAACTAGGTCCTGCCGAAGACGAAGGACCTTCAAGAACAACACAGACAACAGAGAGAGAAAGAATAAGAGAGGCCTCCCATGAATCCAGATACACCCACGCGTCAGGCACGGCAGACAGTCAGGCAATCCCACACAACGCAGGGAGAGAACCCCCGGTGACTGAGAGAGATGCTTAGCCAGGCACAACACACGTTCCCAGCACAGTAGTCACTCGCATCAGCAGGGACCACATTCTGGGCTGAAACAAAAATCTACATATTAAAGCTCTATACCACCCTGTTCCCTTGAGACATAAATTGTTTTCTTGTTTATTGTCTGTTGGAGTGTGTTGGCTTGGCAGTACAACAGGCAGGACAATTTCATGCGCAATAGAAGAAGAGTTTAAATATTTAAATATATGTGGCTGCCTGTGGTTATATTAATACACAGCAGATGTTTCCACATTTCAAAGTGAAAATTATGAATTCATTCCACAATGGAGCGAAAGATTTCCATCATTAAGATATAACCCTGCTGCAGCGTTCTGCCATCAGGCTGTTGCTGTTCTGTGTCTCTGGGCTCCTCCCTGAATATTCAAAAAGATAGAACGACACAACCCTGCCGATCTAGGAACGCTGCACACGTGGTCCTCAGACATAGCAATAGTCCTCTTCCAAAGAACAGCAATAGTATTTTTCTACACACATTTACCACTCTACACACTGAATAACATGTTATCTGATAAGCAGTTGGTCACACGGTCAGAGGGCACAGGTCATCCTCCACCTAACAGGCCAGTGGCTTGGATCATAACGCGCTCTGTACAGTATGACTAGAGCAAAGGATTGTGGGGGGAAGAGCTCTCTGCAGGAATGTCCACCTCGGCAGCATTGTTGCCCACCAGCCTCTGTTCTGTAGTAGAATCTCTGGGGTGTCCGTTCATTAGCCTCCCTCATGTTGGCAGTGACCCAGCTCATTGGGTCATTCTAGTCAGGACTCCAATTAGTTCAATGCAAGGTAGCATAGACCAGACCACATGGAAAAATAAGCAATAATCGCCCACTACTAAGAAACTTGACAAACTATAATGCTCATGGGTCTTCGGGGAGTCCCCACAATGAAACTAGCTGAACACTTCTCATCACAAGCATACACATCCAGTGATTACAACTGGTTGGAACTGGTGTCTCTTCTCGTGTTGATGATGGAGCTTCCAGTTAATGCCAGAAAAGGGATTTGTATTGGGAGAGGGAATCTGTGTGTGTTAAGCTCTTTCTTTGAGCAGGATGGAGAGAACCAGACCTAAGAGACAGCCACGCTCCAACAGGCCTGGCAGTTTTCACAAACAGCTGGCTTTTTACTGGTGTCTTTTCAATCATACTGACTGAAAACACTGCTCTTCTTTTAAAACATTTTTTTTTAATCTTCTCCCTTGATTACCAAATTCAATAGGAAACACAGAGGTCAAATGGCAGTTCATGAGAAGAAATTGAATAATTGACCAAGGAGTGAAAGAGTCGATTTCATTAATTTCTTTGTGAGGCTCTGTTTCAGATGGACACGAACCCTGACCTCTCCCCATGCCTCATGCTAATGGTATTAACTCTGTCTGGAGCCTCTGACTCCATCCTGGTTATTCTGACCCAGTGAAGTCACTGAAGTCACCGGCAGAGCCACAGACAACAGTGTGCAATACACCCACCCCTCTTAATCACAATACTAGGCCATTGACTTTTCCTCCAACCTCAGATTGACATGGCTTTGTTATGATCCATGAGTCGGGACTGGAAAAATGCCTCAGGCTTGATTTGCTGCTCCCATTTCACTCTTTTCCCACACACTGATATTTGCTGCAAATTACAGATTAGAATCAGAAAGTAGGAAGCTGTGCTAATTGGCCAGCGCTTTCTCCTTGGGTTTGGTGAGTTTAAGGGGAAGCTTTTTACAATCCCTCCAAGACAATGTGTTCCTCTCAGGGCCTTTATCAACCTAACACAACTTAGATGGATTACGTTCCGTTCAAACTGTGCTTGATCACTTGCCATCTGATTTTGTTCTCCCCCATCGTTGAGCATTTAGCCCGATCCAACTCGTCCATCTGGTTGACGGAGGTCCATAAAACATACAGGCTAAACTGGTGGGAGACGGAGATGTCTTGCTCTAACCCAGCATACAGTATAAGCTACAGGCTAGATGAATCCGTTGAGTGGGCCCGAGGCGAGCCTGCTCTAAGACCGCTGGCTGTTCTTAATCCCCTCCTCCGGCAGAAATAGATGGGAGTCTGAGACTGACGAAGCTGGCAGGTGGTTAAAAGCTACTCACATTGGGAAGGCCAAAATGAACTCTGACCTCTCTTAGCCGAGGCTCAGAGGAAACAGAAGCTGTGCTGGGGTGGAGGGAGAGGGGACACGGGCCCTGTGCAATCTACAGCCGTGCCTTAAACTCAACTCGGATTGACTGATACTGTAGAGTGCTGCTCTCACACCGCTCTCCATCATTTACAGTGGGCTATCTGCCAAGACGTGCAAAAACCATTTCTCATTCAAAACGAGCACCAGGCATAAGACTGATAACAGAGGAAATGTAAGAGGCAGGCAGAGAGGGATGTCGCGTCTGCTCCATGCTCACTCTACCTGCTGGTTCATTTGATTGAGAAGCCCCATCCTCATAATTCAGGCTCCAGGCTGAATCAAAGACACCCATGTCTCTCTTCATAAGGAGATGTTACTGGCACAGTGTTCTGGTTGGCATGTGTTCTATCCCTTCAGTCTCCTAGTTCCTCCATCTGGGCTGGCATGGAATCCTAACCTTGACTTATACACCAAAGTCAAGGGTCTGTTGATATACTGTATAATTCACTATTTCCTCAGTGGCTTTATAACAATGATTTTCTAGATGAGGCATTATCAAGATACATTATTACAGATTATTATCAAGATGTAGACAAAGCATTTTGGCTAAAGGAAAATGGTGACGCTCTGTTGAAGGACTGAGGTGTCCTTAACTGCTGCCATTCAAATATGCTATGCTGTTTAACCTCTTGCCGTTCTGTTGTCTGCAATCTGCCTCCTTCACATGCAAAACTCTGCTGTACGACAGACAGGAGAGTATCTACAGGCTCTGCAATACAACAGGCAGACAGACAGGAGAGTGTTTACAGGCTCTGCAGAACGACAGGTAGACAGGCAGGAGAGTGTCTGTGTCTACAGGCCTACTGTAGTTTGATGTGCTGCAAGCCTATAATGGGATTAAGCAGATCCTCGTCTTGTCAAACTGGATTAAAATATTGTCCTCACTAAAGAGCTTCAATGCAGGAAGACAGTAGCACCACACTCCACACACACTCCTGGTAATGCCTCAGCACTGAATCCCAGTTAATCACCGAAGTACAATTACAACATTGGGAGAATTGATTAACATTAAACAGCAATTAGCCTGCATTTCTGTTGCCGGTAATTATTTATTTTTCATTTTCTTTCCTTTCTGTTTTCGCAAAGTCAATTTCTTATTTAGTTTACAAATGACTTGAGACTGGTTCTAGACAACAACAAAACATAAGGATACAGTTCTTTACTGATGAACTAGGGGTACATTGAACAATTATGTTATGTGTGAAGTATTGCCCTAGAAAACACATCTTGTTATGTGTTATTAACTACTACAGTGGAAGTAGACCCACTGGAATTTCGTAAAAAGCACTTTTATTTGCATGCATTAACTTACTAACTGTAATGTAATCATATTTCTTGTTCATTTGCAATGGGTTCCATTCTGACCTCTGGCGAACAGAGGCAGAGACTCAGATTCCTCTCCATGCTTGTGGGTCAGGGGAGTTAATTCATTAATAAAACTTCAGCAGCAGGAGGAAAACATAAACAAGGCCCTTAATGAGATTAGGAAGTCAGACCAATATTAAATAATAACCTTGCCTAATTGAGATTTGGCTCAATTTCTCTCTGCTTTACCATGCATGCAGGAGAGTGAACAGTTCAATTACCACACCATTAATATTGCAGGAGTCTGTCTACTCATGAAGCATAGAGGGGTGAGGGAATGAGGCTATGGGGATTTCGACCAATGTGGATATGGAGGGGTTTCTGAGATGTACTGCAGGGTCGCTGACCTCTGTCCCAAGTGGAGAGAATGACAAATGACCTTACTGACTCCATATAAACTGTCGTGACCAGGGACAGAGTGGGACACATCCCTGGTTGACACCATACGACCTATGACCTCCAGGGCACAGGCATCGCTTTTTAACCAGCAATGAAAATCTTGGAGTAAAATACTGGTGTACTGTACACGTTGTGTCTGTAGCATCTTCCATTGGAAGAATATGGGCTATTTGATCACACATATTAAGGAAAAGGATAGCCAAAACATCAGCTTTGTTTTATATCACTTCAAGGTTCCTTTTTGTCTCTGCATTTCCTCACCTGTCTATTTAATCTTTGCTGAGCGATTACAGTGTCTTTCATGAGTAAAAGAGAGGTGAGGGTTTTTCTCCTTCTCTAATGACTTGTTCCATCGTGAAACTCGGCTCTGCTCGCTGCTGAAAGCTCTGTTTGTCCCAGTGAAATATGGAGGCCTGCTGAGCATATTAAGGCACAGCAGGAACAAAAACTGTTTCAGTGCAAATATTGCTGCAATCTCTCGCAATCATTTCACCATTATTCTTCATTTAAAGATATGGTGAGATTTTAACTACATGTATGGGCTAGCCGCTTGTGTATCATTTCTTTGTTGAAAAACACATCACTGTAATTGGAAGCAAATGTGACTGGGAAGTGAGCAACGGGCCGTGTCACACAATGGCTTACTATAACTGGTTTATAAATTAAGTGTAAATCTGAGAGTTCAAGGGTTGAGAGAAATCATGGTGCAGCTGTCACAGCGTTGAGGCAGCAGAGTAATGCCAGACTGAGATATTCTATGTGTCACATTTCAAGTACAAGTGACACAAAAGGTACTGTAAATTGCTCCTGTGACAAACTGTCTGCAGAATGGTGAGAAGCCAAGCACTTCAACTTTTTCCCCTCTCAGCTCTAGTCTCTTTGAAGTCCCGAGTCACAGATGGGCGCCCCATGCCCAGGACGATCATCACATTAGTCTGTGATCCTCACTGAGTCGCCAGGAGAGGAGCGTTATGGATTCACAGCCTGGACTGCGGGGACAGGGACATTATTTTGCGTGAACAAACGCAGCGAGGTCCTCGTCCCGTTCATTCACTCCATCTGACTGATGATGGCTATTTCCCAGGATGAAACTGTGGAGGAAACTGTGCCACCGCCGGACATGATGGATGGGACTTATATCCCAAATCCCCTCTTCCATCAAACCCCAAAGCAATTTACTTCCGTCCAACACCAGAAAAGTCTGATTCCCCCAACGCAGATACAGAATAGTATATTGAATTGCCACAGGCTGGTTGTTACCCTTTTTCCTGTCCTCTAAGGTCCCTCTCCAACACATTGAAATTCCTGGCTCCCAACTGGGATTTACCAGTAAAATGCTGCATGCAATCTATCTTGTATTTCCTGCGCTCTACGGCAGGACATCTGGACAGCGTTCACAGGGCGAACTGTTTGACACAGCAGTCGGAAATGAGTCCTGAGCGTCTTGATCAATTTGTGGTGTTATGGTGTGTGTGTGTGGGTGTGTGGTGTGTGGGTGTGTGGGGGGGGGGTAGGTGTTCAATGTCAGATATGAAAGATTAAAAGACTTAGATAATGCTACGGATTCCCCCACTATTTGGAGATATATTAAGGGCAGTATGATACTCCTGGCTAGACAAGTTTGTTCAAACTTGGTATAATGTTATCACCCAGCCTCATGTACTGACGTACACAGTTCACAATCCTATCAGGCTGTCCTAAAATTGTATATATCCAAAGAATCAAAATTATGCCAAATTTAGATACTGCATTTTTTTGCCCAGACATTTCTTGTTTCTTTCAAAACAGAATAACCTCAATATATCCATATTCATTGTATGACAACAAGAGATACCCACAATCAACTACTGAGACAGCTCAGTTCAATAATTTCAAGACATGAACACTGACAATGTTGTGCCTCTCCTCTCTTTGAGGGAGAGATCATCCCAGTGCACCTCACCACACATGCAAAAACCAAAACATTTAACAGGCAGCTACAGAAACATCCCAAGACAAGACGTCACTTACAAGACTTAACTTCATTCTCTGCGCTGGTCCCCCGCGAGACACATAAGAACAACCATTCCCTCTGCAGGCAATCCAATCCAAAGGGGAAAAACAGAGCACAGAAACAGTAAATGATCTGTCAAAATCCCGGGGACTGCTCTAGAGGCGTCCCACCCGCACCAGATCCTGTCACACAAGCTGGGGACGGAGTGAGAGAGGCGCTGTGGACGCATATGTTACCAAAGCCTCTAGTTTGGCAAAGACGCTCATTAAGCCACTGACAATCATTCTCACAAAGCACAATCTAAAGGCCATTCACTGGCTGTGTACAAAAGATGGAGGAGGAAAAGGGGAGGACTGCATCTTCCATCTCACCCCCCCCCCCCCCCCCCCCCTCAGTTTCCTGACCAGCAATACATGTTCTTCACCTGAAGCTTTGCTTAAAGTGTTGTCTTAAGAGTTACGCACACATATTTTACAGAATGCCTGCAAGAGCACAGGTGGGAGCAGCAGGGTAGAGATCAGCCTTCGAGTGTTACAGATCTCAGGGACCAATCCTCTTTGTAGGCAGGGACAATCTCCTTATTTCTTATAATGCTGGTGGCGATTGTCTCTCAGTATTACAGAAGACGAGGCTACAGTATCCCTACAGTACATCTGTGCCCAGGTCTGCTCTTAACTTTACCCATCCGATCAAATTGAAGCATAATAATCGGTTTGAAGATTGTTTTGTTTTTTTGACCAGAAGAACCAATGAACCTGTGGAATGAAAACTGGGATTTTTTGAGCGACTGATTTAGAGACCTTGATTGACAGATTGGTGAGCACAGACATCATTCCAAGACTCCACAGATGGGGACCTGTGTGACCTGTGGGGAAGAAGCAGAGAGCAGAGCAGAGCAGAGAGAGAGTGCTGAGACTGCCGATAAGAGCCCTCCATAGCCCAACAACACCACAGCCTGTCTCCCATGACACGGGGGGAAGGGAGCGGCACAGTCTGGATGATGTATGGTGTGGACCCAGGTCTGAGACTTGGGCTTTAACAAGGAGAAAGGGAGAATATTAAAAGGGGGAGGGGCAGAGGGTCATGCTTGAATTTGCTGAAAACGGCAAAAAACGGGCCTTTTTCAGCGGAGCGCAATTTGTGCAGGCTCCATTCAAGGTTATCATCACTTGTGCTTCATATGTGCTGACAGTTGGGAAATGGTGGAAATGAGATTGTATACCTTTGAATGGAGACATTAGATAAATGTACGATTTGATATGTGATCAATGCACTATAAATACAGTGCATTCGGAAAGTATTCAGACCCGTTTACTTTTTCCGCATTTTGTTACATTACAGCCTTATTCTAAAATCTTTATTCTTATTTTTAAATGTCTTCATCAATCTACACACAATACCCCATAACGACAAAGCAAAAACAGGTGTTAAGAAATGTTTGCTAATTTATTAAAAATAAAAAAGTTCAATATTACATTTACATAAGTATTCAGACCCTTTCACTCAGTACTTTGATGAAGAACCTTTGGCAGCAATTACAGCCTCGAGTCTTCTTGGGTGTGAAGCTCTGTAAGGTAGGATGGGGAGCGTCACTGCACAGCTATTTTCAGGTCTCTCCAGAGATGTTAGATTGGGTTCAAGTCCGGGCTCTGGCTGGGCCACATTTAGAGATTTGTCCTGATGCCACTCCTGCATTGTCTTGGCTGTGTGCTTAGGGTCGTTGTCCTGTTGGAAGGTGACCCTTCGCCCCAGGCTGAGGTCCTGAGCGCTCTGGAGCAGGTTTTCATCAAGAATCTCTTTGTACTTTGCTCCGTTCATCTTTCCCTTGATTCTGACGGAGACTAGTCCCTGCCACTAAAAAACATCCACACAGTATGCTGCCACCACCATGCTTCACCGTAGGGATGATGCCAGGTTTCCTCCAGATGTGAGGCTTGGCATTCAGGCCAGAGAGTTCGATCTTGTTTTCATCAGACCAGAGAATCTTGTTTCTCATGGTCTGAGAGTTCTAGAAGGTCTAGGTCCTTTAGGTACCTTCTAGAAAACTCCAAGCGGACTGTCATGTGCCTTTTACTGAGGAGTGTCTTCCGTCGGGTCACTCTACTATAAAGGCCTGATTGGTGGAGTGCTGCAGAGATGGTTGTCCTTCTGGAAGGTTCTCCCATCTCCATAGAGGAACTCTGGAGCTCTGTCAGAGGGACCATCAGGTTCTTGGTCACCTCCCTGACCAAGGCCCTACTCTCCCGATTGCTCAGTTTGGCCAGCTCTAAGAAGAGTCTTGGTGGTTCCAAACTTCTTCCATTTAAGAATGATGGAGGCCACTGTGTTCTTGGGGACCTTCAATGCTGCAGAAATGTTTTGGTACCCTTCCCCAGATCTGTGCATCGACACAATCCTGTCTCGGAGCGCTACGGACAATTCCTTCGACCTCATGGCTTGCTTTTTGCTCTGACAAGCACTGTCAACTTTGGGACCTTATATGGACAGGTGTGTGCCTTTCCAAATCATGTCCAATTAATTGAATTTACCACAGATGGACTGCAATCAAGTTGTAGAAACATCTCAAGGATGATCATTGGAAACAGGATGCCCCTGAGCTCAATTGAGTCTCATAGCGAAGTGTCTGAATACTTACGTAAATGTAATATTTCAGTTCTTGTTTTTTCATTTGTAAAAAAATTCTAAAAACCTGTTTTCACTTTGTCATTATGGGGTATTGTGTGTAAATTGATGAGAAAAATGTATTTTTGTGGAAAACGCCAAGGGGTCTGAATACTTTCTGAAGGTACTGTACATGGAGGCAATATTATTTTCACCAGAAATTCAATTATGATTAAAAGATACCCAAAACATTCCTTTCACACAAAAACATATTTCTCTAAAATGTTTTGCACAAATGTGTTTACATTTCTGTTAGTGAACATTTCTCCTTTGCCAAGACAATCCTTCCATCTGACAGGTGTGGCATATCAAGAAGCCGATTAAAAAGCATGATCATTACACAGGTGCACCTTGTGCTGTGGACAATAAAAGGCCACTCTAAAATGTGCAGTTTTGTCATACAACACAATGCCAAAGATGTCTCAGGTTTTGACGGAGTGTGCAATTGGAATGCTGACTGCAGGAATGTCCACCAGAGTTGTTGCCAGATAATTGAATGTTAATTTCTCTACCATAAGCCACCTCCAACGTAGTTTTAGAGAATTTGGCAGTACGTCAAACCGGCCACTCGGCTGTGTAACCGGCCTCCACATGGCTGAGACCAGCCACCTGGACAGCTGATGAAACTGTGGGTTTGCACAACCAAAGACTTTCTGTACAAACTGTCAGAAACAATCTCAGGGAAGCTCATCTGCATGTTCATTGTCCTCACAAGGTTCTTGACATGACTGCAGTTTGGCATTGTGAACGATTCCAGTGGGCAAATACTCACCTTCAGTGGCCACTGGCACGCTGGAGAAGTGTGCTCTTCACGGTTGAATCCCGGTTTTAACTGTACTGGGCAGATGGTAGACAGCGTGTAGATGGCAGACAGCATGTATGGCGTCGTGCGGGAGAAATGATGTCAACGTTGTGAACAGAGTGCCCCATGGTGGCGGTGGGGTTATGGTATGGGCAGGCATAAGCTACGGATCATGAACACAACTGCATTTTATCATTGGGAATTTGAATGCACAGAGATACCGTGACGAGATCCTGAGACCCATTGTCATGTCATTCATCCGCCGCCATCACCTCATGTTTTAGCATGATAATGCACGGCCCCATGTCACAAGGATCTATACACAATTCCTTGAAGCTGAAAATGTCCCAGTTCTTCCATGGCCTGCATACTCACCAGACATGGGACACATTGAGCATGTTTGGGATGCTCTGGATCCATGTGTATGACAGCGTGTTCCAATATCCAGCAATTTCGCAATCAACAGCCTGATCAACTCTATGTGAAGGAGATGTGCCGTGCTGCACGAGGCAAATGGTGGTCATACCAGATACTGACTGGTTTTCTGATCCACACCCCTACCTTTTTTTATAGGTATCTGTGACCAACAGATGCACACAGTCAGGTGAAATCCATACATTAGGGCATAATGAGTTTATTTTAAATTGACTAATTTCCTTAAATTAACTGTAACTCAGTAAAATCGTTGAAATTGTTGCACGTTGCATTTATATTTTTGTTCAGTAAAGTAAAGTACAGATAACCCCCAAAAATACTTAAGTAGTACTTCAAGGAATTTTTACTTAAATACTTTATACCACTGGTTTTAATGTGCAATTGTAACTTTATTCTCTAACATCATTGTTGAAATCAATATAAAGTAAAGTAATAGACTTTTTAAAAGACCAGTTTACATATCAATGGGGCAGCAGGTAGACTAGTGGTTAGCGCGTTGGACTCGTAACTGAACGGTTGCTAGATCGAATCCCAAAGCTGACAAGGTAAAAATATGTTGTACTTCCCCTGAACAAGGCAGTTAACCCACTGTTCCTAGGCCATTAATGAAAATAAGAATTTGTTCTTAACTGACTTGCCTAGGTAAATAAAATGTATGATTTTTATGATTTCCAGAAGACACAAAGATGATGGATGCGACCTTAAAAAGTCACCATATAAGCCTTGTTTATACCTGGCTCTAACATGCGACCCTTGTCCTGATCTTGCCCACATTATGATTGTGCACACAATTTCAGAAATATGTCTACACACTGTATTAAAATGTGTATCTTATCCGTCTACTGTGCCTGCATTGCGACCACATTTCCTGGTCCCTTCCTGTATGCAAATGATTTGACAGCTATTATTTCAAACTAATATTTACATATTGATGCCATAAGTCAATGGTGCCACTTGTCAATGATTTTAGAAGGCAGCATAATTATGATTTAAATGGTTTCACTGTCCAGATCCATCTACACTTGTAAGATATCCAGACACAATGCGTGCTTGCAAGATCTGATCACAATCAGAGCACAATGTGTCCTTTAATCCTCTACACCTGTCTAAAAATGTGGGCAAAATCAGAATCTGGACATGATCAGGACAAAGGATGCATGTTAGCACCAGGTATAAACAGGGATTTAGAGCTGAAGTACTGGACAGTCGGAGGACATTGGCCTCTTGATAATGTGAGCAGCAGATTGCCAGCTCCAGACACTGAGAACACTGACCCGCCTCTCCTCTGCAGAGCCAGTGAGACCCAGTGCCAGCCAGGCCCTCCAAGGCACTCAGCCCTCTCTTTGAGCAGCAGCAGGATGAAGCCGCCATTATGGCCACACAAACAGAGGGAAGCCTTATGAACTTTGCACAAACGCTTACTGCTTGGAGCTAGACAGCTCTGGAAGCGAGGACGATGGGAGGGAAGGTCCCGGGGCAAGCTGCCAGTTCCGAAAAGCTTAGTGTTCACTCACTCAGGCCAGACAAACCTGACATTGTCCTGGGTACTGCCCCGGGGACTGCCTATTCCCCTCTTCTTCCTCTGCTCTCGACCGCTCCAACCCATTCACACCTCTGTCCCCACAGATTACATGAATGGGACATGACTTGTAGGGGCGCAAAACCAAACATTTATTCACACTTAACGCCATTTGTTAAAATGCCATGGAGCAGGCTGTGGGAGACTCTCAAAGTACATGAAGATCGACTAAAGCTGGAGCTGGAGCTACATAAAATGGAAGCTGTAATAAACTGAGATAGCTTTGTTCGTGTCATCCAACATATTTCATAATGTGACATTGTCGGGATATTAGCTTGAGGGTCTCTATGTGATACAGCTAATTCATAGTAGACACGCACACAACAAAGGGGAAAATCGGAAAATAACGGGGAAATGAGAAAATAAAATGGAGATATCCTCCAATGATCTTTCTGTGAGATAAGATGTTTACAATTCCATTTTATTTACAACACATCTCTTATCTCCTTCAGGCAGCGATCAACAAATACTATCAATCTGGCCAGTGTGAGATAGAGGTCTATCTATCCTATCAAGTCAATGTAATGGAATTAGAAAGTCGGTCCAGACCAGAGTTCCCTCAGGCGTCTTGGAATGAAGCAAGAGAGGAGGACACAGAGAGGAGCACAGCCTGCATCAACAACATCAGCCGCACACATCAGTGTCCATGTTGTTCTCACTCTGCCCTGAGAGCAGAGAAGAGACCAAGAGAGAGGAGAGCAGTCTGGTGTGTTCACCAGCTGTGTCTAGCCCTTGTTTAACCCCTATACTCCTAGACATTAGACAGTCGGCTCTTTATGTCCAGGTCGTTCTTGAGTAGCTCCGTCTGTCCCGTCAAGGAGATCTATGCTCAGGCATTAAGCATCGCTTCAAAGTCTTAGATTAAAAGTCAAGTACGCTGGGGTCAATGAAGGCCATCCCAACTGGGACAAGAGGGATCACTGATGAGGCGGCACAAAAGCTAATTTAGTTCAGAGGCTTGGCAGATATGCAGACTGTACACAGTATGAGGTTGTTTAATTGAACTATGGGCAGATAGCCTCATTTTGTTGTTTTCACCCTCAAAACTTGTCTTCTAGTCAAATGTGTCAGAAAACCTGATGTTAATACTAGAAGCTGACATCTGCAGAGCCGTGGCATATTTTTCATTACTGGTATGCATTCCTCTGAATGTGGCTCACAAAAAAATGGAACTGGGTATTTTTTCCGGTGTATTTTGTTACGGTGACATTACTACAGTTTACCATGCAGATCGCTTTGATAAATGCTCTCCACAGCTGATGCGTATGGAAAACTAGCTGTGGTACACATCTTGATTCCTGTTGTTTTGAGGATGTTTGTGTTCATGGTTTGAGTATCCCATCACAAACAACACCCACCGCTTTTAGAACCGAGAGCAATCCCTTAATTACCGGATATCTGATGGGTACTGAACGTGACCTCCAACTGCTAATGAAAACCAGATGACATTCCACCTATTTAATTGCCCATGTTTATATGCAATTCACCATTATCCCTGACTCTTTAATGGCCTCTACAATTGTTTCCAGGTCCAGGTTCATAGGTGATTTATCCAGCGCAACACTCCAAAGAGAGCGTCCGATCAGACCAAAGGCAAAAAGCTAACACCAGATAAATCAGGGAGCAACCAAGGAAGGATACCTTTTCAAAATGGTCCAGATTGTATAACACATGTGCCTATTATAAATCCCACATCTTTCTGAAATTTCCGTACACTTAAAATATATTGTCACAGCTTAAGCTGCTCTGAACATGTTAAGTGGTTCCAGCAGGTTGTAAGGTATACTGTACTGTGTGTGACTGTGAGTTCAGCAGTAGGTGAGTCTCTACAGCCATACGGCAGGGATGAACCTTGACTGACTGACTGCAGCCTTGGAAAGACAGACAGGAGGGAGTGGGCCAGGAGGGCCCAAGATGCATCCAGCTCTCTCAGTGAGACACCAGGCCGGTGGAGAGCCCGGCGGAGCCCACAGATGGTGCGCTCAGTGATCATGGCAGTCATCATGGGATAACTCCTCGTGATTAGCACACCTACTAAAAGCTGTGTGCATGCTAGCGTCTGGTGCACATTCATCACTGGTTGAGAGACAGCCAATGGGGTAACTGGAAATTGTTCGTGAGCGTGTGCTTGGTATTTCTATTTCAACCTCATGTTTCTGGCTGTGGATTACTTCTACAGTCCTTTTCAAAATAGAAAACCATGAAAAACAAGTGAAGGAAAGTAAAAATGAAAGAGTGGACCACCAGGACGGACAGAGAGAATGACTCCTGCATGCCACGGCTTATCTACCCTCACAGTAGTCTTGTAGACAAGTTCAGATGAAGTGTCCACTTAGAACCCATTTTAATCATGTTACCCCAGGAATCAATAAGCTATTTCCCCAAAGGTCACTGTTAACAAACGAAAGGGTCCCCAGCGCTGAGATATTTTAAGTGTGTACACAGCAGATTGAGAATACGGTGCAAAGAGAAGTCTGAAAAGACAAATTCATTAAAATAACCGCGCTGTCTTCAGTCAAATGTGTAGGCATGGCAACCGTGCTTCTGAGCTTCCCTCAACCCGGAGAGAGAACACACACAGCCCCCAGAACACACAGCATTCAGCATTCCAAATGGTTGGAGGGCTCGGCAATACACTCAATCACACACTGCAGACTGCATAGAATCAGCCCTCCTACATTGACTCAGCTCTCCTCCAAATGGAGCAGTTCAATTGTAATTGAATGGTTAGATCCTGCAGGCAGGGAGCTGTGCAGATCAGATCCTCATCACTATCTACAGAGTAGCAGCAGCAGCAGCGGCAGCATCATCAGCAGCCCACCTGTTGTCTGTAAGATAGACAGGTTTCTCATAAACCACTCCAGGCAGAACCCTCCACTATGGTTCTCTTCTATCTGATTCAAATTTCAATCAAATCATACATTATTGGTCACAGATTTGCAGATGTTATCGCAGGTGCAGTAAAATGCTTATGTTCGTAGCTTCAACAGCGCAGTAATACCTAGCAATAGAATAACAATGCACACATAAACCAAAAGGTAACAAAATATCAGAACGAGCAATGTCAGAGTCCGGGAATATAAATCAAAATATATGTATATATATAGTACCAGTCAAAAGTTTGGACACACCTACTCATTTCAGGGTTTTTCTTTATTTTTTACTATTTTCTACATTGTAGAAAAAGTGGAGACATCAAAACTATGAAATAACACATGTGGAATCATGTAGTAACCAAAAAAGTGTTAAACAAATCAAAATATGTTATATTTGAGATACTTCAAAGTAGCCACCCTTTGCACACTCTCGACATTCTCTCAACCAGCATCACCTGGAACGCATTTCAATTAACAGCTGTGCCTTGTTAAAAGTTAATTTGTGGAATTTCTTTCCTTAAGACATGAAGGTCAGTCAATGCGGAAAATTTCTTTGAAAGTTTCTTCAAGTGCAGTCCCAAAAATCATCAAGCGCTATGATGAAACTGGCTCTCATGAGGTCCGCCACAGGATAGGAAGACCCAGCGTTACCTCTGCTGCAGAGGATAAGTTCATTAGAGTTACCAGCCTCAGAAATCGGCAATTAACTGCACCTCAGTTGCAGCCCAAATAAATGCTTCAGAGTTCAAGTAACAGACACATTATTTTTTTATTTATTTCACCTTTATCTTCTTCAGGCTGCAGGGTGAATATTGAAAAAACTGGAAAATATGTGCACATTTTCAAACGGCCTCTTAAGAAATTTTTGATTTTACAATATGCATATATTTACTACTGTTGGATAGATAACAGTCTATAGTTTCTAAAAAGGTTTGAATTATTTCTCTAAGTCGAACAGAACTATTTTTACAGCCATTTTCCCAGCCGAATTGAGATTTCCAAAATGCGATGTGTCTCTTTAAGACCTTGTCTATAAAAGGTCATTACACTTAGGACCGTAGAAACACGTCATACGCCTTCATCAGGGTGTAATGCGGAAGTGAGAATTGAAAGGAGTCGAATATCTCGTCCATGGACTGAATACCACACCTTCTTGTGAGACCTGCGCAGTTAAAAAAAAATTCCGGGCGCTTGGCAGAATTTGGACTCGGCTACTGGAAGAAGGTCGATAAAGGTGAATATGATCTCTGACTTCGATATTATTTGATACATGTCACAAAATCATCCTAAAGTATGTTTTTTCAATATACTTTAATTATATTATTGCAATTTTTTCTGGACTTTAGACGTGATGTTTTGGAAGAATTTTTTGAAGACAGAAAGATTAGCGCCGCACAGCCGTGGTGCTTGCTAACCAAAGAGGGAAATATTTCGTTCTGGAACCCAACTAAAGACTGTACTTGGACATTGGACCCCGTTACAACATTCTGATGGAATATCAACAAAGATAAGGACCCAATTTGGGATGCTTTTTCATATATCTGTCGAACTGTTCTATGCTAACTGTGCTAACTGTGCTAGGCTAGCGCTTGACTAGAATCAATGCTGCCTTATGCTAGCTTATGTTGTTAGCTAATATAACGATATATTGTGTTTTCGCTGTAAAACACTTCAAAAATCGGAAATATTGGCTCTATTCACACGATATCTGTCTTTCATTAGCTATCCACCATATGCTTTTCTGAAATGTTTTATGAGGTGTAATTAGTAGTTGACGTTGGTGTCTGTATTTTCTCTGGCTACTCCCGTCTGATTTCAGGCTGTAGCTATGTGGTAGCATTTATGGTAGCATCAATGTAAAACTGATTTATAGCTAAAATATGCACATTTTTTGAACAAAACATAGATTTATTGTGTAACATGTTATATGACTGTCATCTGAGGTAGTTTTTTCTGGGTTCTTTAGGTTGGTTTTAGGTTATTTCGGTTGGCTTGTGCATGCTACTTGAATCATAATTCATACAT
This sequence comes from Salvelinus fontinalis, assembly GCF_029448725.1. Classification (NCBI taxonomy): domain Eukaryota; kingdom Metazoa; phylum Chordata; class Actinopteri; order Salmoniformes; family Salmonidae; genus Salvelinus; species Salvelinus fontinalis. The sequence goes on from NC_074682.1 coordinate 13,160,601, forward strand.
CATAATCATAATCATACGTGTCTGTCCACTTTTGTATTTGGTGGTGAGCTAACATAAATATATGTGGTGTTTTCTCTGTAAAACATTTAAAAAATCAGACATGTTGGCTGGATTGACAAGATGTTTATCTTTCAAATGCTGTATTGGACTTGTTAATGTGTGAAAGTTAATTATTTTTAAAAAATAGATTTTGAATTTCGCGCCCTGCAGCTGTTGTCATTTTCGTTCCGACATCGGGTTTGCAGCCCAAACAGGTTATTTAACCAGGTAGGCAAGTTGAGAACACGTTCTCATTTACAATTGTGACCTGGCCAAGATAAAGCATCTCAACATTAACCTGTTTGGGCTGCAAGCTGAATATTGAAAAAACTGGAAAATGTGTGCACATTTTCAAACGGCCTCCTAAGAAACTTTTTATTTTCCAATATGCATATATTTACTACTGTTGGATAGATAACAGTCTATAGTTTCTAAAAAGGTTTGAATTGTTTCTCTAAGTCGAACAGAAATATTTTTACAGCCATTTTCCCAGCCGAATTGAGATTTTCAAAATGCGATGTGTCTCTTTAAGACCTTCTCTATAAAAGGCCCTTTGACTTGGGACCATATCAACACGTCACCCGCATTCGTCAGGCTGTAATGCGGAAGTGAGAATTGAAAGGAGTCGAATATCTCGTCCATGGACTGAATAACACACCTTCTTGTGAGACCTGCGCAGTTAAAAAAAAATTCCGGGCGCGATGCAGAATTTGGTCTCGGCTTATGGAAGAAGGTAGATAACGTTGAATATGATGTCTGACTACGATATTATTTGATACATGTCACAAAATCATTCTAAAGTATGTTTTTTCAATATACTTTAATTATATTATTGCAATTTATTCCTCGCCCTTAGATGTGATACGACGGAAGATTTTTTTTTTTTTTGAAGAAACGCTGTGTAGAGCCGCAATGCTATTATGCTGGCTAACCAAAGAGGGAAATAATTCGTTCTGGAACCCAACTAAAGACTCTACTGGACATTGGACCCCGTTACAACATTCTGATGGAATACCAACAAAGATAAGACCCAATTTGGGATGCTTTTTCATATATCTGTCGAACTGTTGTATGCTAACTGTGCTAACTGTGCTAGGCTAGCGCTTGACTAGAATCAATGCTGCCTTATGCTAGCTTATGTTGTTAGCTAATATAACGATATATTGTGTTTTCGCTGTAAAACACTTCAAAAATCGGAAATGTTGGCTTTATTCACACGATATCTGTCTTTTATTAGTTATCCACCATATGTTTTTCTGAAATGTTTTATGAGGTGTAATTAGTAGCCGACGTTGGTGTATGTATTTTCTCTGGCTACTCCCGTCTGGATTCAGACTCTAGCTATGTGTTAGCATTTTTGGGTAGCATCAATGTAAAACTGATTTATAGCTAAAATATGCACTTTTTATGAACAAAACATAGATTTATTGTGTAACATGTTATATGACTGTCATCTGAGGTAGTTTTTTCTGGGCTCTTTAGGTTGGTTTTAGTTTATTTCGGTTGGCTTGTGCATGCTACTTCAATCATAATTCATACTTCATAATCATATCCATACGTGTCTGTCCACTTTTGTATTTGGTGGTGAGCTAACATAAATATATGTGGTGTTTTCTCTGTAAAACATTTAAAAAAATCGGACATGTTGGCTGGATTGACAAGATGTTTATCTTTCAAATGCTGTATTGGACTTGTTAATGTGTAAAAGTTAAATATTTTTAAAAAATAGATTTTGAATTTCGCGCCCTGCAGCTGTTGTCATTTTCGTCCGATTTCGGGCTTGCAGCCCAAACAGGTTAACTGTTTAGAGGAGACTGAATCAGGCCGTCATTGTTGAGTTTCTACAAAGAAACGAAACCTCTACTAAAGGACACCAATAATAAGAAGAGACTTGCTTGGGCAAAGAAACACGAGCAATGGACATTTGTCCTTTGGTCTGATGAGTCCAAATTTGAGATGTTTGGTTTCAACAGCAGTGTCTTTGTGAGACACAGTGTACTGTAGGTGAACGGATGATCTCCGCATGTGTGGTTCCCACCGTGAAGCATGGAGGAGGTGTGAGGGTGCTTTGCTGGTGACACTGTCAAATTCAAGGCACACTTAATCAGCAAGGTTACCACTACATTCTGCAGTGATACGCTGATTTGCGCTTACTGGGACTATCATTTGTTTTTCAACAGGACAATGACCCAACACACCTCCAGGCTGTGTAAGGGCTTTTTGACCAAGAAGGAGAGTGATGGAGTGCTGCCTCAGATGACCTGGCCTCCACAATCACCCGACCTCAACCCAATTGAGATGGTTTGGGATGAGTTGGACCGCAGAGTAAAGGAAAAGCAGCCAACAAGTGCTCAGCATATGTGGAAACTCATTCAAGACTGTTGGAAAAGCATTCCTCATGAAGCTGGTTGAGAGAATGCCAAGAGTGTGCAAAGCTGTCATCAAGGCAAATGGTGGCTACTTTTAAGAATCTAAAATATATTTTGATTTGTTTAACACTTTTTTGGTTACTACATAATTCCATATGTGTTATTTCATAGTTTTGATGTATTCACTACTTTCCTATGATGTAGAAAATAGTTTTAAAAAATAAAGAAAAACCATTGAATGAGTAGGTGTGGCCAAACGTTTGACTGGTACTGTACATTGAGAGACACATTCCTGAAGATATCAAAGAATGACGGATGCTTCATTCGTGATTTCCTGTTAGAAGCAATTGTTGTTCCACCTCATTGAAATACAAAACTCTACATTTCTGAGGGACCTCAAAATATCACCAAGGGAAACTAACTGACGGTTGAAAGAAGAAGAGTGCATAACTCTCAAAGGAAAACTTACTTTTACTGTCAAACTTTCTCCCCTTGCAATCCCAACTTTAATATGAGCAAAGCAAAGCGATCTCTAAACCTCCCTTTAATAGTCTTTCTGGGAGGCGCAGGAAAAGGAACAAACGCACCCATTCAGCTGCTTCCAAAATGCTAATGCCTCTGGCTCTTAACACTTTTTATTGGTGTTCCCATGTCACGACATGGCACAGTTTGCCCTAATAGTGGTTGCTGGTGGGGTCTCTGCTTCGTGGAAAACATAGACATACTTTCAACAGAAGTGTTTGACAACAACAAAACTGGTTTCCTGTGGAATTGCGGGGGCCTTATTATCTCTATCTCTATTATCAAGCGTACGTAGTCACACAAGCTCACAAAGTGAGCCTCTATAGTGATTTTCTGAACCTTTATAGTATGTGGAAGAATATAAATATTGCATTGGTCCTAGACATTTAAAATCTCTTGTAGAAGTTATTGGCGACTTGTCGCTATAACAACGTCCACGTATTTCCTGGTGCTGTGGGACCTTGTGTGCTGGTTAGAGGGATAACAAAATACGTATCAGGGCCAACAGAACAGGTGCTGTTGTAGAGGATGAACTATAATTCCAGCAATTCTGTGTTCTCTTTGTCTTTAATGACAGCAGTAGCAGTTCTGACTTGAGGAGGAACACTGGGGAAGTTAATGAGTGAAGGAGATGCAGGGGACAGTCATTGCAGGGGAATAAGGGAAAGTAATTATTTCCTTATCAATATGGGTGACGCAAGGCAGCAAGATTGGGCTGCTGTGCTTTGTTAGGCAGAAGCCAGCAGAGAGACACTCAACCTGTGTCCAAGATGTCCTTCACAACGTGGCCTTCACACAAAGCTGCATGATCTGTCATCTTTCCTCTCTCTGAAGCTACACTCTTAGAAAAAAAGGTGCTATATGGAACCTAAAAGGGTTCTTTGGCTGTCTCCATAGGATAACCCTTTGAAGAACCCTTTTTGGTTCCAGGTAGAACCCTATTGGGTTCCATGTATAACCCTGTCCCCAGAGGGCTCTACCTGGAACCCAAAATAGTTCAGCCTGGAACCAAAAAGGGTTCTACCTGGAACCAAAAAGGGTTATTCAAAGGGTTATCCTATGGAGACAGCCAAAGAACCCTTTTAGGTTCCATATAGCACCTTTTATTCTAAGAGTTCTTTGTTGTTGTGCAAAGACATATCATCACTTTTACCCTGTATTTTGATACGCTTGCATGGCAGTCCTTATTCGTATATTTGGTGCTGAACTGGCAGTTGATTGAGCTGATGGTCGAGTCAGAATACTGAAGAAGCTTACAGGTCCAGGGGATCTAGCCCTGACAACAGTACTGACCCCTGTATGCACACTCAACATTTGTGTACATGGAATGTGTTCTCTACAGCAACTGAGTGAAAACCTGACACCGATGCCAGCTGAGAGGGAGAGGATTCCCCCTCATTTTCCCTGATCTCCCGACAAATTCCCCCAAATCCTGATCCTCAGCGATATTATGTTCTCATCTTTAAAAAAAACAGATGGTTCAATTACATTGTCAATCCACCAGTGCTTTTCTATAATGAAGTATATTATATAAAGCATTCTCAGATTGTATCTGGAATTTTGTCATTCAAAGAATAGAAAGGGTTCAAAGCCCTCACTATTAGCATACATGAATTTTTATGAATAGTGTCAGGGGACCTAACCTATATATCTTACCAAGCAAGTTTCAAAAGCTCAACTGTGAGTAAAACTATTTTCAGTTCCCTGAATGATATTTAATATGTGATTCTGGGTTTCACTCAAAACCTGTGCTATTGGGAGTGTGTGCTCAATGCATTCCCTCACACTGTCTAAAGGCTGCTGTTGAGATGCATCAGTCGTCTCTAAAGGAGTGGCCCAGTCAAATATTTGATGGTGCCATTATGATCAAACACTCTGTGGATCACAGCAATGACCGTGGCCTCTGCCCAGACTCTATCTATTGTAGAGAAAACCTTCCTTTACATTTAACCTGTATTACCTTTTTTTGTCATTATTGTTGCTGAATTCTGTTATTTCACTCCCTTACAAACATACAATACATCATCTACCTTATTTGATTTAGACATAGACAGGTACGATACACTCTTAGAAAAAAGGCTTCCAAACGGGTTCTTCAGCTGTCCCCAGGGGAGAACCCTTTTTGGTTCCAGGTATAATCCTTCTGGGTTCCATGTAGAACCCTCTGTGGAAAGGGTTCTACATGGAACCCAAAAGGGTTCTCCTATGGGGACAGGCAAAGAACCCTTTTAGGTTCTAGATAGCACCTTTTTTTCTAAGAGTGTACAGGCTTTGAAGTGCCCTGCCTGAAACCTGTTCTAAATCACTGTTTTTCCGGGGGTTTTTTTTTTTTGCTTTTTGATGACGTATTTTGGAGTTCACAATGCTTTCTGTTCGATAACTAGCTAACATGATTACCCAGCTGCTCCCAGTAAATACATTATCGCTACAGAGAGGTAACTGGATAGGCTGGCTTCAACTCTGGCCAACCTCAACTCTGGCCAACCTCAACTGTAGCCCACCCTCTCCTCCGCTCTGTAGTATTTGACCTCAGGCAGTTACGATGCTTTTTTACTGCAATCACAATGTCTGTGTATCCTGCAACAACTATGACTTATTCCACTATCCACTTTTTTCATGGCAGAACTATCCCTACAGATGGCATATGATGACATCCACACCCACCCCTGGCCCACCATAACCTGTTCTGGTTTAGATTTTAGGATTAAGCAAATGTTTCCAAAACAATATTATATTCCACTAAACAGCTAAATGCTCTTGCACTGTCTGTCACGGTCACATTTACACTGAGACCAAGGACATCAGTGTCCTTTTGCCCAACAACTCCAAACCTCTATAGACCTCAATTAACTTTCTCTTTGCTCATATGAACGGCAGACCCTTAACATTCCACTTAACTCTCTGTGTCCCCCTTAACCCTTTCACTGGCACTTACACAGCTGGAAAGAGAAGCATATTCAACACAACCTGTATCATACACCGCTTTTATGGAAATGAATATATTCAACATATCACTTGAATCCTTAAATTCTTCGTACGAATAATGTAAATCTGGAACATAACACCCTGTGTTCTGGCACAAAATGTTTAACCCAACCACAGCCATGATTGCTGGAGCAAGGATACCACTAGAAGGTTCCAAAAGTGGATATCATTATACAATTGTCCATGGGCAGCACTAATAAATAATGTCCTTTCCACTTTGTCTGCACAGCACCTGGCAAAAACAGACAGACCAGAATATATTATTTTGTGTTAGGAATCGCGTTCTAAATGGCTAGTGCACTGGAACCAATTAAGTATTCACAGTATCTGTTCTTCACGTACTCTTCGGTACTATTTTGTATGACCGAGTTCTAGACTCAAACAGATTTTTTTGTTGACATCTGAAATACTGTACATGAGGAGTAAATATTCGTACAAATTGTAGACATATCAACAATACACCACCGTGGGAAAAGTACTTCATTTTACTCTGTGTGACTAACTGTAGCAAACAACAAACTTCCACCCGCACGCGGACAGACAACACAAGGCAATTCTATTCTCTTTCCAGGCGTTTGATGTGAGCTTGACAAAGGCAGCACTCTAAAGGGTCCCTTTTGACTAGATTCCTAAATGCTCCATCTGTCCTTTCAAGTTTCAGAAAGATAACTTTCCCGGGTGTACGCAGTGTTTCAATGAAGCAGGTGTTTCATTTCATCTATGTGAGAATGCTTTCAAGTGGCACAGGCTGTCAGAGACTTAGACACTGAAAGGCTTTTCAATCACTTGATATTCAGATATACCCCACATGTTATACAGTGTAGCTGGTAAGAGAAATCATATGTATGGGTTCCAGATATTATAAATAAAAATGTTAATTGTTTGAAAAGTGGGAATCTAAGAGAATCGGAACTTCTGTTTACTTAGCCCATATAGCCCACAGACTAAGATGTGGACCTTCTAGTCAAACAGGATAATAGATGTAGTTCCATGTTCTTTGCTTCTCCTTACTACTATCCATTTGTGAGGTAAAACAGTTCGGGAAAAGTAGGCCTACACCCTTTCACATGGCTGAGTATCAGTCGGTTATCTGATATCAGACCCTTAAAAGTTATTTTCAGGAAATGTACACTACTATACTGTTCCACAGGGTACAGAGAGACCAGATGTGGCCTGCAGGTGTGGGTTTATACACCCCAATCAATTGCTTTGGTGGTCTTTTGGTTTTTACTATTCAACGTTGCGAGACCTTGGGACTATAAGGTTCTATCTGCATTTTCGTCAAAATGTTGTTGTTAACGTAGCCTTGTTTTGTTCAAGTAACCGAATTCATGTTGTTAACCAATGAGGGTTCGGAGCTTTTTAAAGCCAGTTATCTTAGAATCATCTTGTTGCGGATAGAACCGTATCATCCCAAGCTCTCGATTTGTAGAGTAATATGTCAAACTTGTGAATTCACAGCACTGTCAGCCTGTTTTCTTGACAAGACCCTTTAGGACACAAATATCCAAAGCCTTATTGTTGTTGGTTTAAAGTTGATAAAGAAAAAGGCTCTACTTTGAGAGTCTAAGTTCGCCATTTTCGACATAATTTCCCTAAGAACAAGCTTGGATTGAAGTATAATAACAACGAGCCCTCTTACCCAAACAAGCAATTTATTAGTGCAATCCATCAGGTAAACACGAAGCCAGAAGGGACGTTATTTGCATAGTAATACAGTTTCCTGGTTAACTTTTATAGAATTGTGCCTGTGGGCTCTACCTGACAGCGGCTAATTGGCTATGGGAAAGGTAGAATGGCCTAAAACTGAGAACAAAAAGCCATGTCTTTCCCACCACTGTGGGGTACCCATGGACTGACAATTTCACGGTATGTTCTAAAAAATGTACGCTGCCCAATGAATTAGAAATGGCCTCCATTAATATGTCCATACATTAATATAATATGTAGTTCTACAGAGGATTTATGCAGGCAAAGAAGAAAAACATCCGGCATTACAAAGCATGTTCTTGCCAGTATACAATAAAACACATGAAGGCTTTATAGATTATTTTTGCTCATCAAATTACAATAATGGTACAGCTTGAAGGGTTATGGAACAGCGCAGGTTTTAGTGACCTGAATGTCAATGTACGGTAGACACACAGACACACGCCTACTCCCTCTCTCACACACACACACAATTAATTCCCCCCCAAATATTGGACTGCCTCATCTCGAGCTGCTCATTCATGTGAGACGGATCCCTGAGACATTTTCCACAGGAGGATTAGCAGTGTACCACGACAGACAGGCTCATCTGTCTCTGTGCTCTGGCCCTCCATACTGTCTGTCTGTGTGGACAGACGGCAGGCAGGCAGGCCACTCCTTAAAAGGCCTGAGATGCTCAATGCTTGTCATTAGGGCTTTCGCTTTACTGACCTACCCACCATGCTTTCCCATCATAGGACTGGGAAAAAAAGAGTATGTTTTCTGGAAATAATTAATCCAGCTTGTTGGCTGAATCCTGCTGCCCCATGTACCGTAGATAGAGACATTGAACATTGGTCACAATAATAATGTTTGCATACTGTTTTACCCACTTCATATGTATATACTGTATTTTACTCAAGGCTCATCCTATATAACTACTGCTGTACATACATATTGCATTAATATATAGTCCATACTGTCTATTTACACCATATATGCAATACCAGTCAAAAGTTTGGACACACCTCCTCAGGGTATTTCTTAATTTTTTACTATTTTCTACATTCTAGAATAATAGTGAAGAACACAAAACTATGAAATAACACATGGAATCACGTAGTAACCAAAAAAGTGTTAAACAAATCAAAATATATTTCTTCAAAGTAGCCACCTTTTGCCTTGATGACAGCTTTGTACAGTCTTGGCATTCTGTCAACCAGCTTGATGAGGAATGCTTTTCCAACAGTCTTGAGTTCCCACATACGCTGAGCACTTGTTGGCTGCTTTTCCTTCACTCTGCAGTCCAACGCATTCCAAGCACTCCATCACTCTCCTTCATGGTCAAATAGCCCTTACACAGCCTGGAGATTGTGTTTGCGTCATTGTCCTGTTGAAAAATGAATGATAGTCTCACTAAGCACAACCCAGATGGGATGGCGTATCGCTGCAGGATGCTGTGGTAGCCATGCTGGTTAAGTGTGCCTTGAATTCTAAATAAATCACAGACAGTGTCACCAGCAAAGCATCCCCACACCATCAAACCTCCTCCTCCATGCTTCACGGTGGGAACCACACATGTGGAGATCATCCGTTCACCTACTCTGCGTCTCACAAAGACAGGGCGGTTGGAACCAAAAATCTAAAAGGTGCACTGCCAGCGCCCTGCAAAATGACCTCCAGCAGGCCACAAATGTGCATGTGTCTGCTCAAACGGTCAGAAACAGACTCCATGAGGGTGGTATGAGGGCCCGACGTCCACAGGTGGGGGTTGTGCTTACAGCCCAACACCGTGCAGGACGTTTGGCATTTGCCAGAGAACACCAAGATTGGCAAATTCACCACTGGCGCCCTGTGCTCTTCACAGATGAAAGCAGGTTCACACTGAGCACATGAGCACATGTGACAGACGTGACAGAGTCTGGAGACGCAGTGGAGAACGTTCTGCTGCCTGCAACATCCTCCAGCATGACCGGTTTGGCGATGGGTCAGTCATGGTGTGGGGTGGCATTTCTTTGTGGGGCCGCACAGCCCTCCATGTGCTCGCCAGAGGTAGCCTGACTGCCATTAGGTACCGAGATGAGATCCTCAGACCCCTTGTGAGACCATATGCTGACACATGCACATTTGTGGCCTGCTGGAGGTCATTCTGCAGGGCTCTGGCAGTGCACCTCCTTGCACTAAGGCGGAGGTACCGGTCCTGCTGCTGGGTTGTTGCCCTCCTACGGCCTCCTCCACGTATCCTGATGTACTGGCCTGTCTCCTGGTAGCGCCTGCATGCTCTGGACACTACGTTGACAGACACAGCAAACCTTTTTGCCACAGTTCACATTGATGTGCCATCCTGGATGAACTGCACTACCTGAGCCACTTGTGTGGGTTGTAGACTCCGTCTCATGCTACCACTAGAGTGAGAGCACCGCCAGCATTCAAAAGTGACCAAAACATCAGCCAGGAAGCATAGGAACTGAGAAGTGGTCTGTGGTCACCACCTGCAGAATCACTCCTGTTTTGGGGGGTGTCTTGCTAATTGCCTATAATTTCCACCTTTTGTCTATTCCATTTGCACAACAGCATGTGAAATTTATTGTCAATCAGTGTTGCTTCCTAAGTGGACAGTTTGATTTCACAGAAGTGTGATTGACTTGGAGTTACATTGTGTTGTTTAAGTGTTCCCTTTATTTTTTTGAGCAGTGTATATATACACACACACACACACACAGTGCCTTCAGAAAATATTCAGATCCCTTGACTTTTTCCACATTTTGTTACGTTACAGCCTTATTGAAAAATGTATTAAATAATAAAAAATCGTCAGCAATCTACACATAATAACAAAGCAAAAACTGTTTTTTATAAATTTTTGCAAATGTATAAAATAAAAAAACTGAAATACCTTATTTATATAAGTATTCAGACCCTTTGCTATGAGACTCGAAATTGAGCTCAGGTGCATCCTGTTTCCATTGATCATCCTTGAAATGTTTTGACAACTTGATGGTAGTCCAACTGTCACGCCCTGACCTTAGAGATCCTGTTTATGTCTCTATTTTGGTTTGGTCAGGGTGTGAGTTGACGTGTGTATTCTATATTCTATTATTTGTATTTCTATGTTTTGGCCAGGTAGGGTTCTCAATCAGGGACAGCTGTCTATCGTTGTCTCTGATTGAGAACCATACTTAGGTAGCCCTTTTCCCACCTGTCTTTGTTGGAAGTTGACTTTGTTTATGGCACATAGCCTTTAGCTTCACGGTTTGTTTTGTAGTGGTTATTGTTTTGTTTGGCGTCTTTTCATTTAAAATAAAAGAAAATGTACGCTGACAACACTGCCCCTTGGTCCTCTTCCTTCAACAGCCGTGACAGAATTTCCCACTAACAACGGACCAAGCAGCATGGTAAGGAGGAGCAGCATGTTCAGGATTCATGGACTTGGGAGGAAATCCTGGACGGTGAGGGACCCTGGAGGCAGGCTGGGGAGTATCGCCGTCCACGGGAGGAACTGGAGGCAGCAAAAGCAGAGTGGCAACGTTACGAAGGGACATGGATACCAAGGAAGCACGAGAGGCAGCCCCCACATTTTTGGGGGGGAGGCACACGGGGAGTGTGGCTGAGTCAGGTTGGAGACCTGGGCCAACTCCCCGTGCTTACCGTGGCGAGCATCGTACTAGTCAGGCACCGTGTTATGCGGTGGAGTGCACAGTGTCTCCAGTGGGTGTGCACAGCCCGGTGCGCTACCTTCCAGCTCCCCGAAACGGCCGGGCTAGAGTGGGCATCCAGCCAGGTTGGAGGGTGCCGGCTCAGCGCATCTGGCCGCCAGTACGTCTCTACGGCCCAGGATGTCCTGTGCCAGCTCTGCGCATTGTGTCTCCGGTACGTCTACACAGCCCAGTGCGTCCTGTTCCAGTGCCCCGCATTTGCAGGGTGAAGATAACCACCCAGCCAGGACGGGTTGTGCAGGCTCCAAGCTCAAGACCTCCAGTGCGCCTCCATGGCCCAGTGTATCCGGTGCCTCTGCCAAAGACAGGGCCTCCTGTATGTCTCTCCAGCCTGGTGAGTCCTGTGCCTGCCCCCAGAACCAGGCCTCCAGTATGTCTCCCCAGCCTGGTGAGTCCTGTGCCTGCTGTCAGAACCAGGCTTCCTGTATCCGGTGCCTCTGCCAAAGACAGGGCCTCCTGTATGTCTCTCCAGCCTGGTGAGTCCTGTGCCTGCGCCCAGAACTAGTCCTCCTGTATGTCTCTCCAGCCTGGTGAGCCCTGTGACAGCTCCACGTACCAGACTGCCCATACGTCTCCTCACTCCAGTGATGATCCATGGCAAGAAGCCTCCAGTGATGATCCATGGCAAGAAGCCTCCAGTGATGATACATGGCACGAAGCCTCCAGTGAGGAGTCATGGCACGAAGCCTCCAACGAAGGCCTCCAGTCCGGAGCCTCCAGCGACGGTCCCCAGTCCGGGGCCCGCAACGAGGGTGCACCGTCCGGGGCCCGCAACGAGGGTCCCTGCACCAGAGATGCCACCAAAGTGGGGTGAGCCAATGGTGGAGCGGGGTCTGCGTCCCGCAACTGAGCCACCACCGCGGATAGATGCCCACCCAGACCCTCCCCTATAGGTTTAGGTTTTGCGGCTGGAATCCACACCTTTGGGGGGGGGGGGGGGGGGGGGGGAAGTACTGTCACCCCCTGACCTTAGAGATCCTGTTTATGTCTCTATTTTGGTTTGGTCAGGGTGTGAGTTGGGGAAGTTGACTTTGTTTATGGCACATAGCCTTTAACTTCACAGTTTGTTTTGTAGTGTGTGTTGTTTTGTTCGGCATCTTTTCATTTAAAATAAAAGAAAATGTACGCTCACAACGCTGCACCTTGGTCCTCTTCCTTCAACAGCCGTGACACCCTCTGTGGTAAATTCAATTGATTGGACATGATTTGGAAAGGCACACACCTGTCTATATAAGGTCCCACAGTTGACAGTGCATGTCAGAGCAAAAACCAAGCCATGAGGTCGAAGGATTTGTCCGCAAAGCTCAGAGACAGGATTGTGTCGAGGCACAGATCTGGGGAAGAGTACCAAAAAATGTCTGCAGCATTGAAGATCCCCCAAGAACACAGTGGCGTCCATCATTCTTAAATGGAAGAAGTTTGGAACCACCAAAATTCTGCCTAGAACTGGCCACCCGGCCAAACTGAGCAATCGGGAGAGAAGGGCCTTGTTCAGGGAGGTGACCAAGAACCCGATGGTCACTCTGACAGAGCTCTAGAGTTAATCTGTGGAGTTGGGAGAACCTTCTTGAAGGACAACCATCTCTGCAGCACGCCACCAATCAGGCCTTTATGGTAGAGTGACCAAATGGAAGCCACTCCTCAGTAAAAGACACATGACAGCCCGCTTGGTGTTTGCCAAAGGCACCTAAAGACTCTCAGACCATGAGATTCTCTGGTCTGATGAAACCAATATTGAACTCTTTGTCCTGAATGCCAAGTGTCACGTCTGGAGGAAACCTGGCACCATCCCTACAGTTAAACATGGTGGTGGCAGCATCATGCTGTGGGGATGTTTTTCAGCAGCAGGGAATGGGAGACAAGTCAGCATTGAGGCAAAGATGAACGGAGCAAAGTACAGAGAAATCCTTGATGAAAACCTGCTCCAGAGCACTCAGGACCTCAGACTGGGGTGAAGGTTCATATTCCAACAGAACAACGACCCGATCTAACAGCTCTAGAGAGACCTGAAAAAACTGTGCAGCGAAGCTCCCCATCCAACTTGACAGAGCTTGAGAGGATCTGCAGAGAAGAATGGGAGAAACTCCCCAAATACAGGTTTGTCAAGCTATACCCAAGAAGACTCGAGGCTGTAATCGCTGCCAAAGGTGCTTCAACAAAGTACTGAGTAAAGAGTCTGAATACTTATGTAAATGTTATATTTCAGTTATTATATACTTTTTTAACTAGCAACAATTTCTAAAAACCTGTTTTGGTTTTGTCATTATGGGGTACTGTGTGTAGATTGATGAGTAAAATATTTTATCAATTTTAGAATAAGGCTGTCACAATGTGGAAAAAGTCAAGGGGTCTGATATATATACAAAAATATAAACGCAACATGTAAAGTGTTTGCCCCATGTCTCATGAGCTGAAATAAAAAATCCCAGAAAATTTCCAAAAGCACAAAAAGGTTCTTTCTCTCAAATGTTGTGCACACATTTGTTTACATCCCTGTTAGTGAGCAGTTCATCTTTGCCAAGATAATACATCCACCTGACATGTGTGGTGTATCAAGAAGCTGATTAAACAGCATGGTAATTACACAGGTGCACCTTGTGCTGGCGACAATAAAAGGCCACTTTAAAATGTGTGGGGGTAGAGGTTGGGGGTGTTGTGGAGTATTTATGTCTGTAATAAAGCCATTTTGTGGGTAAAACAAATTCTGACTGTACCCCTGCCCAGTCGTGAAATCCATAGATCAGGGCCAAATGTATTTATTTCAAATGACTGATTTCCTTATATGAACTGTAATTTAGGAAAATCTTAGAAATTATTGCAAGTTGTTTTTATATTTTTGTTCAGTCTACTGTATGTGCAATATAACTTTTTTAGATTCAAACAATGCATTTTCTAATATTGTCAAATACGTTACCGTTAATAGTCCATTGATCTTCAACAGACATAAGGTTATGTGGGGACCGAGAGGTCAAATAAATCAATACAAGTGGAGTAAGCTTCAATTGTGACCTTTTCTGGTGTGCCACAGAAAACAAAATAGACTATCTGCAAAGACATGCCAGACAGTAACTACATTTGCCTTCATGACATATATTTACACCTCAATCCGACACGCATAATCTTGCTTTCACACACACCAAAGGATGTGAAATGTCACACAGCTGTATTTAATTGATTTTAATCTTAATGCTTTTAAAGAGGTTGGTAATAGATGGAGCAGAATTCCACTCTGCTGTTTTCTGCACTAATGAAAGCTCCATTGATCTCTTGTTTGGGTTCACGCTGTGGACCCAGCGGGACATCTGGTCAGTCCAGGGCCGTACCTTAGCTGGTTATCCTTCACGCTTTCATCCTGGTAACGCTGAATGTGTCAACGGTGGAAAACTATGATTTGGTATTATCATGCATAATGCATCCTTTAGATACTGCGTGTCTGGTTGTTAATAATGGCAGACACGGTGTGCCATAGCACTGTGCATATATGTCCAACTCACAGTGGTGGGTTTCAGCCAGTATCAGCTCTAATGCCCTACAGTATGCAGACCAATCCATCCAGAAGGTAGGTTATTGAAAAACAGAAATGATCAAAACAGAAAGTGAACTATGTTTCTTTCATCTCCAGCTTTAAGCAGATTAAACTATGATACTGGGGAGGACCCCAATCAGTCGATTGCAGAAATTAGGGGAAAGCATCCCCATAACAATGTACTATCCATTGACACAGTGCAGAATACAATAGCATCCCACCGGTCCTTTAATCCATTCTCATTAATAACATTAAATTGTATCCCTCTCTAACTTCAAACCTCCTAGTGAATGTGTAATTGAATTACTGATGCACACCCACACAAAGATATTGAAATGAGTCCTTCATCTATACCTGAGGTGCTGCACTGTGCCTGATGTGCTGAATAATCAGAGTAAACAGAAGCAGAGAAAGCAGAGGTAGGGAATCCATCATTGGCAATGAGTAGAGGAGGTTGAGAGAGGCGGGGAGCTACAGTTGGACAGACAGACAAATGAAGGTTGCCTCCTGTCAGCACACACAAGGGTTTTACCACAGAGGACAGACTAAACCCTTTTAATAAGATTAGGAATTAAATTAAAAACAAATACGCCAATGAGAGCCAGAGATCAGAACCCCTGTTCTGCATGACGACACTGGATATTGATCTGATGGAATATAAGTATTGATCAGCATCAGGTATGCCACAGTCCAGCCACAGGCTAATCATTATTAATGATGCCCCATGTGACAGATATGAATCACATCAAGACACATCCAGCGATGATTGTCAGAGGGGAGTCACAAGTTGATTGAGAGCCAAATCAGGAAGAAGAACACCCCCATGTGTTTCTCTCATGGCTGCCTCCAAATGAAATTAATACGATACTCAAAATACATGAGAAAAACATGGCGCCGATTGAAAATGTGTTGCTTTTTGCGACTATGTCAAACAAGCCTGTTCAATAGCAACAACAGCAGGCTGGACGACATTAAACCAAATTGACTCAACGAGTACCTCGGAGACGGTGGAGTGAATTAACCTCAACCTCTCTGGGGTTATTGATTTGCAAAGTGTACATTTGGAGAAGGGGATGACTGCAGGCTCTTAGCAAAAGGTTCATTTGGCCGGCAAAAAAATCTATACCTACTACACAAAGATGACAAAGGGGGAGCACATAATTGGAAAAAGACTACAAGCATTTAAAGCCTTTTAATATGATTAACAGTAAACACAGTTGATTAATGTGTCTTGTCATGGCGTTGTATTGATTTTAAAATATGGCACTTCACAGAACCATGATTAATGAAGACGATTCTATGGAAATATGGGAGTCGTTTAATAATCATCCTCTTAAAAAGTGAAATGCTTTCCGTGTTTTAAGGTGTACGTCGAACGGGTATCTGAAATCTCTTCAATGTAATTAGGAGTCTAGGGATAGCACTTCCATTAGCTCACCAGCACCAACCAGCTCCCCTTCCCCCAAGCCAAACACTGCCTCCACTGTCTTCCCCTCCTCCTTCCCAGCCCGCTGCCTCACTCAATACTGAAACCAGTAAACAACGCCATCTTCTTTTCAGCCTTTATATGAAGATAAACGAGGACTTAAAGCCCAAATTAGCCGCCTTTGAGGATGTGGCCTTGGTGGAGAGAGGACGTTACCTCTGATCGACTCACCATGGTTGATTCCTCAAAGAGCTGCTCAATGCATCCTCTAAAAGGGTTGACAGCACGTAGGATTCATCACACCACCATTAATTCATGGCTTCACACCGGCCGGTCTCCAATGAGCACTCAGAAAATGCATAGGTGGCAGAACACAACAGAGCAGGGATGGCCATTACGTTCTGGAGAAGTAGAGCTCTAATGATGATGGCTGGTGGAGTTCTCGAATGCTGTGCTCTGCATTCTAGACATGCTGAGACCAGACCCCTCAGGCTCTGTCCTGACAGTGGGATCTCCTGTGATGGGTCTGTATCTCCTCATTCACCGGCCCAATAGGCAGGAACCGGTCGGGCAACAATATTATCGCTCTGGCGAATAAAAGCACGGGAGCTTAGTTGACATTATTGACCAACAATTTTTTTGTCTGATCCAACCCATTTGATAGAGTGGATTTCTGCTATCGTAATATATCCCACTGGGTGTAACAGTTTTGCTTCCGTCCCTCTCCTCGCCTGTACCTGGCCTCAAACCAGGGACCCTCTGCACACATCAACAACTGACACCCTCAAAGCATCATTACCTATCGCTCCACAAAAGCCGTGGCTCTTGCAGAGCAAGGGAAAAAACTACTTCAAGGCCTCAGAGCGAGTGACGTCACCGATTGAAACGCTATTAGCGCGCACCCAGCTAACTAGCTAGCATTATCACACCGGTTACATCGGCAAAGACGTCAATTCAACGTAATTTCATTAAAATGATATGGAAACCACGTTGATTCAACAAGTGTGTGCCCAGTGGGACGCAACATCGCAAAACACTGTTAACATTTTGGTTGAGGATAGCCTTTTAGGGGAAGGAAATCGACCACACCAATACATTTGCACTCATTCATGAAAACCTCAAACCAAGGTGAAATAGGAAGGGGGAAAATGCAGTCATGTGTCATTCGTAATCTCTAGCATCTGGATTCCACAAATAGAACAAATCAAAGCATCAAACTAAAGTTGCCAACCTCTCTCATCACCAAATCTGCCGTGCATTGATAGAGACCGAGAAGCACGGCTCCTTAAATCAGCCATTTTCTCTCTTTGCAGCAGCAGCAGGAGAAACACAGGCCCATGTATCAGGAACTGTGGGGGGGAAACTATTTGATATTATTTGCAGCTCTTGTTGAGGAAAACAAATCCCCCTTGGTTCCTGTCTGAGCTGAACGCAGAGGTAGTGGAATTCCCCCTTAGCATGCAGCGCTAGTACTAGCACTCGCTGTGTTGGCTCGCACTGTCCCAGCCCCACTTCACAGCCTCATAGCTCACAGACAGGTAGACGTGACTTCACTTACAACGCTGAGACAGTTAGAGAACTGTCTCGGAACACTGTTTTGGCTCATCCTCTAGTATGCATACGTAGGCACACAGAGGTTAAATGTTACGACAGAGAGACTCTGTTTGTTGACGTTCTTGTTCACTGAGTTCATAGGGTGTTAACTGAATGAAAATCTGCCATAACTCATTTGACCCATCGACTGCCTTGACTTTGATGCTCACTTGCCTGAATATGTAACGCAATATGTTAAGCAGGCACTCAAATGCCGGAAATTGGGTAAGGGTGTGTCTTAACAAACTCTGATGAGGGGCACATTTCCTTAAGTTGTTTCCTGAGGGTTATGTACAGTGCCTTCAGAAAGTATTCACACCCGTTGACTTTTAAAATTGATTACATTTAGATTTTGTGTCACTGATCTACACACAATACCCCCCCCCCCCCCCCCCCCCCCCATAATGTCAAAGTGGAATGACGTTATTAATTAAAAAGTATTCAACCCCTTTGTAATGGCAAGCCTAAATACTTCAGGAGTAAAAATGTGCTTAACAAGTCAGATAATAGGTTGCATGGACTTAACATGATTTTTGAATGACTACCCTATAAATACAATTATCTGTAAGGTCCCTCAGTCGAGCAGTGAATTTCAAGCACAGATTTAACGACAAATACCTTCCAATGCCTATTAATTAATCACTTTGGATAATGTTTCAATACACCCAGTCACTACAAATATACAGGCATCCTTCCTAACTCAGTTGATGGAGAGGAAGGAAACCGCTCAGGGATTGCACCATGAGGCTAATGGTTATTTTAAACCAGTTACAGCGTTAAATGGCTTTGATAGGAGAAAACTGAGGATGGATCAACAACATTGTAGTACTCCACAATACTAATGTAAATGATGGAGTAAAAAAAGGAAGCTTGTACAGAAAAATGTGGCAAAGAAATTAACTTTTTGTCCTGAATACAAAGCATTATGGTTGGGGCAAATCCAACTCAACACATCACTAAATACCACTCTTCATATTTTTAAGCATGATGGTGGCTGCATCATGTTGTGGGTATGCTTGTCATCGGCAAGGACTAGAGACTTCTTTAGGATAAAAATAAACGGAATAGAGCTTGGCACAGGCAAAATCCTAGAGGAAAACTTGGTTCAGTCTGCTTTCCAACAGACACTGGGAGACAAATTCACCTTTCAGTAGGACAATAACCTAAACTGCAAGGCAAAATATACACTGAAGTTGCTTACCAAGACGACACTGAATGTTCATGAGTGGCCTAGTTACATTTTTGACTGAAATGGTCATGAAAATCGATGGCAAGACTTGAAATTGTCTGTCTTGTAATGATCAACAACCAACTTGACAGAGCTTGAAGAATTTTAAAAATTATAAATGGGCAAATATTGTACAATACAGGTTTGAAAAGCTCTTAGAGACTTACCCAGAAATACTCACAGCTGTAATCACTGTCAAAGTTGATTCTAACATGTATTCTAACATGTATTAACTCCGGGGGATGAATACTTATCTAACCTATTTTCCATTCATTATTATATATTTAAAAATAATTCCCCTCCACTTTGACATTAGAGCATTTTGTGTAGGTTGTTGCCAAAAATGAAAATAAAATCCATTTTAATCCCACTTTGTAACACAACAAAATGTGGAGAAAGTCAAGGGGTGTGAATACTTTCTGAAAGCACTGTATATGGGGGAACAGTGGTGCTACTGTTCAGAAGCACAATCGGAATGAAAGCTTTTCAAGGGCCAGCACACCATGTCCATGTTCACTGGAAGGAATGCAGTCTATTCTCTAATGAATGGAGAAGAGCTTGCCTGAGTGCCCTTCATACACTGGCATAAAGAGATAGGATAATGCAGCGGGTTAATGGGTGTGCTGGCACACTTAGAATCAGCAGACCTAGCTCTGCTCACTCCACGGGTGGTAGGGGTGAGCAGGGTGGAGTGAGCAAGGATTGTTGTTTTACTCAAACAGAGGGAGGGTGCAGAGGGAGCCTCCGTGTCAGTAATGACATTTGATACGGACTAGCGGGAGGGTGGGTCTGTCTGACCCCCAAACTCTCTCTGCCTCTACCACTGCTGGTGGTGACCCCAACAGTAAACAGGGGCATCCTGAACACAGGTCCCCTGCTGCTACAAGGGGACAACATGGAGTATTTAGACACGCTCCTAACATCTCAACTGCAGGTGAGTTAACCCAGGGGTGGTGACATGGGGGCCATAAAAGTGTGTGTTCAGCAAGAAGACTCAGGCCCCCTAGGGGCAAACACAGAAAAACACTTGTGGACAGGTTTGTTGTGTGAGAACATATTGCTGTGTGAGAACATGTGGGCCAGAGCCACAGGCGCCTCACACTCGATAGTTTCATCACGTGTCCCTAATGGCACAGGTTGCCAATGGAAACTGTCTCAGCTGCAGCCAATAGCAGTTAGAAGGAATTACTGAGGTGTAAAATACTTTAAAAACAGGAAGCCTGGAAGATTTATTTAGGCTATAGCAGAGAAGAGACTAGTAGTGCCTGAGGGAAATGGAAAGTCCCCAAGGCTCAGGTTGTCAATCAGACCTGCTTTCTGGTGATAAGCCAGAGTTCATCCTCTGTAGACCCTGTCATCTTATTGTAAGAGCAACATGGTCTCCCAATTATCATGACCCCCAGTCTGGGATCTTTAACCCCTGCATTGTTTACTACATTGAGGAGACTCTGGAACAGAGGAAATAATTGTCAACTGGTAACGAGAGCTGCAGGCAGATCCCTATAACGCCTCTTGTCTCAAACATATTCTGTTCCTTCACACAAAAGCTTGTGTTCAATTCATTCATGAGAAAAGCCATTGTGCGTGACGCTGAATAGATATAAAGCTCCGTATTCAGAGAATAATTGGGGAGACAGTATGATTGCCTGTGCCTGTAGAACACAGTTTGATCTGAAAACAATAGACATCTGAAGATGACAGCATTGGATACAATGATAGCTCAATCCTAATCCCTTTGTTGATGACAATTATACATGTCTCTCTCTCTCTAGCTTCAAATAGTGTGCTTTTAACACATCTGAAGGACATTAACGAAGCCGAGCAGTGAAAAATCTGTTCCATGGAGTGTTGTCATTTGCGAGGAGACAACAAATGCCTAAAAAACTGCGGCCGCATCCCAATTAGCTGTAGTCTTTGAGGTGAGTCATGCAACACAAGGCCTCCCTGCCTCTCACACCGGAAAAATGACGCACAGTCCCACTCTGAGAGACGCCACAGGAAACTGGCAGGGTCAATAGAACAACATAGAGCACAGGCTGTCCATCCAATCAGGAGAGAGTCTCTGTCACCAAAGATTGATGGGAACATTTCCTGGCATGTAGCCCCAGATATCAAAGCGAGATTTTTCTTAGATCACCTCTATTGATCTGTTTTTGTTTCAAAGCCATCGCCTGGAGCCTTACAGCCATTTCAAATCCTCTATGCACTGAGATTACACCAGCTTGTGGGAGGTCTATCTATGTGCTGACTATTAAAAAACGTAAGTAAAGTCTGTTATTTTAATGAATTTGGAATTCAATTGGTTCTCTCAAGTCCCTATAGAGTAAACGAAACCAAGCACATATTTTCCATCTTTATATCTCTACTGATTCATCTATTTGAATGTTGGCATCACTATTTCCATGGCATTACTATTCTATTGTTCTATTTTGTACCCCTCCCCTCCAGGAGATTTCCTTCTTAGGTTTTGCATGCTGTTGGATCACTCCTCAAAACGACTAAAGCCTTAATCTTTTGAGCTTTTGCAAGCTGTCTTTAAGAAACTTTGTATGAAAAATATGTGCAACAACTCACTGGTATCTCTGAGGGAGATTGAAAGAGCCCCCACGCTCAATCACTCCCACATGAGGAAATACTATGGTAGAAATACTATGGTATAAAAACTATGGTATAAAAACTATGGTAGAAATACTATGGTATTCACTGTAGTGTTTTTGCAGACAAGTCTTTTTTTTTAAATTATTTTACCCATTTTTTCTCCCCAATTGGTAGAAGTTACAGTCTTGTCTCATCGCTGCAACTCCCGTACGGACTCGGGAGAGGCGAAGGTCGAGAGCCATGCATCCTCCAAAATACACAATGCACAACCAAGCCACACTGCTTCTTGACACAATGCACATCATGGAAGCCAGCCGCACCAATGTGTCAGAGGAAACACCGTACACCTGCTCAGCGTGCACTGCACCCAGCCCACCACAGGAGTCGCTAGTGCACGATGAGACAAGGATATCCCTGCCAGCCAAACCCTCCCTAACCCGGACGACGCTGGGCCAAGTGTGCGCCACCCCATGGGCCTCCCGATCACGGCTGGCTGCGACAGAGCCTGGGCTCGAACCCAGAATCTCTGGTGGCTCAGCTAGCACTGTAGTGCAGTGCCTTAGACCACTGCGCCACCCGGGAGGCCCCAGACTTTAGTTTTTACTATAGTGAAAAATGTGTAGTGATTTGCGGACTGTAGCGTTTTTGCAAACATTACTGTAGTATTTACTACACATTTCTTTTGTATTTACTGTAGTATTCTACAGTATACTACAACATTATATAGTAAGTACCAGAGGTGTGGACTCGAGTCACATGACTTGGACTCGAGTCAGACTCAAGCCACAAATATGATGACTTGGACTCGACTTTGACTTTAACACCAATGACTCATGACTTGACTTGGACTTGAGCCGTATGACTCGACATGACTTGATACCCTCCTCAATCCCAAATATTGAAAATGATGCTATTAAAAAAAGTGTGCAGTGCATCAACTCTTTACAGATTACAGTTTGAATCGGACAGCAGCCAATAAAATTGTGCCAGCTGTAACGGCTATCGTAATATTCCTCCTCCTCCTCGGACGAGGAGAGGCGAGACGGATCGGACCAATACGCAGAGTGGTTAGGGTTCATAATGATTTATTAAACGAAACTGAAACTGACTTACAAAACAAATAAACAAAGTGCATAAACTGATACAGTACCGTGTGGTGCAACAAACACAGACACGGAAACAAACACCCACAAAACACACGTGAAACCCAGGCTGCCTAAGTATGATTCTCAATCAGGGACAACGATTGACAGCTGCCTCTGATTGAGAATCATACCAGGCCGAACACAAAACCCCAACATAGAAAATAACACATAGACAACCCACCCCAACTCACGCCCTGACCAACTAAATAAATACAAGAAAAATGAAAAACAGGTCAGGAACGTGACACCAGCTGAGAAAACGTTGTACGTGGCAGTGCAGAGGAACGTGGGCGGGTGAATTCAGATGGAGCCCTTGGAAAGATGATACCCAGAATTATTATTTACGGATATAAAGACGACGCTGTATCAACAATAAACGGATTGCAACTTGCAAAACATGCGGGAAGAAAATTACAGACGGAGGCGCAACAATTTCCAACTTTGTTCGACTTTTGAAGCTGCACGAAGAACGGTAAGTCGTGGCTAATATAGCCGACAGCTATATATTTTATTACTTTACTAGTGTATCATGTAGGCTAGCGTAAAGTTAAATCAATGAGCCTCCACACAGTCAGTCAGTGCGGGAACGTGATCATTGCACCCAAGATTGAGATACAACTGGCTAGGCAGTTGGTAGCCTAAATCCTGCCTGACGTTCCTAAAACAAGGTTGGGCGATTGTGTACAAGCCTACATCTCCCGATTGCGCCCCATAGCGATCCTCGATAGTCGATCACTATTGGGGGGGGTGTCTTTCTCATGGCTACCCATGTATTTCCAAGGAAATATAAAGTTTATTTGGAAAGTAATAAATATATAGATATTTTTAAAAGCATTCATGATTTGCGTAAATGTAATGTACTAACTATTACTCTTGTTAAAAATATGAAATGGTATTACATTTGATGAAGAGCACACGTAGCACATTCATATCCTGCACATCTATCACTCCAGTGTTTTATTGGTATATTGTAATTACTTCGCCACCATGGCCTATTTATTGCCTTACCTCCCTTATCTTACCTCATTTGCACATAATGTATATAGAACTTTTCTACTGAATTATTGACTGTATGTTTGTTTATTCCATGTGTAACTCTGTGTTGTTGTACGTGTCGAACTGCTTTGCTTTATCTTGGCCAGGTTGCAGTTGTAAATGAGAATTTGTTCTCAACTAGCCTACCTGGTTAAATAAAGATGAAAATGACTTGTTTATGACTCGAAACTCAAAGTTAAAGACTTGAGACTTGACTTGATACTTGACTTGATACTTGAGTGCTAAGACTTGAGACTTACTTGTGACTTGTAAAACAATGACTTGGTCCCACCTCTGGTATGTACTACACATGATCGCGGGAAACTACAGTTTGAAGTATAGTTTTCTACAGTATACTACAGTTTACAATAGAATTCTATAGTAAGTGCTGTAGTATTATATAGTATTATTACATTTCTGAGAGAGAAATATGGCACAGATGCTACTTAGAGATGGTTTACTTTGAAAATAAGATTGGAAAACATAAGGGCACGTGTACGGGATTTCCTAAATATAATGGCAACAGACAACATAATTAGGGTCTGTTTACTCTTTCATCATCCTCCAAAAAAGGAATAGCACAATTTGTTTTCAGAGTACTTTTAAAGGCCCAATGCAGCTGTTTTTTTTTTACATCAAATATTTTATGGGTAACAATTAAATACCTTACTATAATAGATTTCCATGAAAATGTGAAAAGTAGCTTTTTAGCAAAAAACTATTTCTCAAGCAATAACTTAGCTAGGACTGTCTGGAGTGGTCTAATTGGGGAGGGGGAAATGGAATACTAGCTGTTATTGGAACACTTTTTGTTATTGGTCTAATAAGCAATTGACCGCATGGTGATGTCACCATGGAAATCCAAAACATGCCCATGCAAACCTGCAACTATCAGAAGTAACACCAATCAAATTGTTTCACACGTTCACAGTGTTAGTTTCATCAGCAGTACAATATAATATAAAACACAGGGAAAAAAATATGTTTCCCCACATACCCAAGCTCTTTCCTCAAATAACAAGCACACAACACCCTACAATACCATTCTAGTGGATGCTCATTTATTTGGTATGGAACTCATCTGTTGCATTGCACTGATTAGCCAATGCAGTTGAACACTACTTACCACAGAGATTGCCCTCCGTTATGATCTATTCTTTACCAAAATGGTATATTAGAACAGCAAATGTACATTTGGACTAAAGCCTTTGTCTGTTTAAGTAGTAATGAGATAAGTCCATAGCAAGACATGATGAAGACATTTTAAGTTGTAAAGTATAAAACAATAGCAACAGGTGGCATTTACTGTTCATACTATCCCAAAGCCTTGTTAGGCAGATTGACCCAGGTTTATTCCACAAAACTAATGTTGCAACAAAAATAATGTTTCTTTGCAGGACAAGGATTGTCCCGACTTTAATGAATGCCTGTATTGCTTCGTCTTGTTTTCTGGTTGGCTGGATGCAAATTTCACGTCTTGTTTTTCTGGTTGGCTGAATGCAAATTTCACGTCTTGTTTTTCCTGCTTGGCTGGATGCAAATTTCACGTCTTGTTTTTCCTGGTTGGCTGGATGCAAATTTCACGTCTTGTTTTTCCTGGTTGGCTGGATGCAAATTTCACGTCTTGTTTTTCCTGGTTGGCTGGATGCAAATTTCACGTCTTGTTTTTCCTGGTTGGCTGGATGCAAATTTCACGTCTTGTTTTTCCTGGTTGGCTGGATGCAAATTTCACGTCTTGTTTTTCTGGTTGGCTGAATGCAAATTTCACGTCTTGTTTTTCTGGTTGGCTGGATGCAAATTTCAAGATCCAATTATTTCAGATCTACAGGAGTACAAGTTTCTGTGCAAGACTGTGGCGATATGTTGGCACATGAGAATTATGCTGACTTGAGACATGAAACAGGCTGTTGCCAATTTATTAATACACCATTTATTGGGGGGGGGGGGGGGTGACGTCATTACGTCCAGCTGTTTTTAACGACACAAAACAGTTCAATGGAAACACACTGTAGCAGGCAATTGTCACATCTATTTTCTATATGAACTTTCTAAATGTTGACAAAAATAACTGGAGAAGTTTATGGAAACATAGTTAATGATGTGTGCAGAGAGAGGTTTCTATCTAAATTAGGGATATATGAGATACTGATTAGGAGGAAAGACACCATGTGGTTTTATCAAGACTGGACCCCCTAACCCACTGACAGAAATAAAAACTCAGCCTCACTCACTTACTTAGACACACCTGTAGTCAATTCACACAAAACCACTTCCCTGGCACTAGCAAAACCTAGCAGTAAACCCTGGAAAGTGATAGGTGGCAGGCTAACTTACAATCCAATCCAATGTAGCGCCATAAAAATAAATGGCTCCAGCCAGGAGTTTTGGTATTTACCCAAGAATCTGGAGATGGAAAAAATAGTGAGGTCAAAGGGTCTCCACTGCTCTGCAGGTGGTCTCACGGTTAGATCAGTAGAAATGGGCAGAAGTTACCCCCAAGCTGACAAATGGTGCTGGGTCTTGACCAGTTTGGCAAGGCTTCTACTCAACATTTACCACGTCTGAGGGAGAGAACATTAAGAAATAGACTATTGCTGTGTTCTGGCTGTCCACCAGTATGCCAAGGACCGACACAAAGATGTTAAGAAAGCCATTAAGTATTCTGACAAATCTCCAAAATGGAAGTTCATGGCCAAGCAGTCAAGTTAAATATTGTAGACATGTAAAATGTATTTTATCATTTCAAAAACTGCACCAAAACAGTCAGCTGATTGCTGATGAGTCTTAGGGTGTCATATAATTGTGAATTGAGCTGGGGAAATCAACTATGAAAAGCAACTCCAATTTTGCTATGATAAATGAGAATCCCTGAAAGCACTCGTTCAATTGAAATGATGAAGTCATTTGTTTCCAGCTGCTGTGCTTCAGTAACCTTAACCAACTCTACCCAACATAAGTTAATGCAGGGGAGAACGACTTCCCCCTCTCATTGAAGCCACGAAGTGCAAGGCCGACCGTGGTACTGCGGGCACTGTTTTCAGAAAACATGATCCCCCATTATAGTGAATGGGAAAATGACAATCTTCGTGGTCAATCTCTGAGTAAATTAAAAACCCATTTTGAAGACAGTCATGGCACCAATAATTGCATCTATTACACCAGATGTATGTCCTTGAACCGATTATTTTTAAAGCTTTTAAAGTTTTAAAGTTATAAGGATCATTTAGTTGCTAATGGCAGCCTGCAGTACCTCGGTAATCCTTCAAAGCTAATGTTTATTTTATATATTTTTTATTTTACCCCCTTTTTCTCCACAATTTCATGATTCCAATTGCAATCCAATTATAATCTTGTCTCATCGCTGCAATTCCCCAACGGGCTCGGGAGAAGAAAAGGTTGAGTCACTCCGAAATATGACCCGCCAAGCCGTGCTGCTTTTTAAACACCCGCTCGCTTAAACCGGAAGCCAGCTGCACCAATGTGTCGGTGGAAACACCGATCAACTGACGACTGGCCAAACCCTCCCCTAACCCAGACGAAGCTGGGCCAATTGTGCGCCACTCTATGGGACTCCCGATCACAGCCAGTTGTGACACAGCCGGGGATCGAACCCCAGGCTGTAGTGACACCGCAAAACTGCGATGCAGTACCTTAGACTGCTTCACCACTCGGGAGGCCAGCCTTCAACTTGAGATACACAATGAGTGGGGGCAGCACTGAGCTAGCCTGCAACGTCACTTCCTGGACTAGCTCAAACTGAGCATGTTATGTCTTCATGAGACGCCATCTTAGCAAGATAAAACCAACTTCCAATGCGCTATTGATTCTTCACCCCAGGAGGTTGGTGGCTCATGGTAATGGCTGGGGTGGAATAAGTGGAATGGTATCATATACATCCATGTGTTTGATACCATTCCATTTACTCCCTTCCAGATATTATTATGAGCAGTCCTCCCCTCAGCAGCATCCACTGGTCTTCACATAAGAATGAATGTTATCACGTAATCGATGGATTTGTCCATTCATTTACAGTCTTTGGAACAAAAGCACACAGCAATCAATGCACCTTCAAACTGAGAGAAGATTAAGATTTTACACATGGCAACCCATCCAACTATTAAGCATGCCCTCCTTGATTCATTATTCTAATTATGGTTGATACGTGCTCTGATCCCCCGTTAGGGGAGAGCCCTGACTCTAGGCATGGCTGAGCCAGTAAACAGGCTCTTGCTATGCAGATCAGTACACATTGGGATGCTGGTGTATAGCTTATCACACCCAGTGATTCTACATCTAGCATGTATCTCCATCTTTTGCTGAGAGTCCCAGGCAGCCAGGCGTCCCAGACAGTCCCCAGTAGAGCTCCACGCTGTGTAATGAGGTCCCAGAGGACCGCTGCCCTCACACCAGGCTCTGTCTTAGGGACCGACATTACGTTTCCCCCTACAGAAGCTGGTTGGGGCTTTTATTAGGGGCATATCTCATTCCAAACAAAACAGGAGTTACATTGTAATATTATGGGAAGCCGCAAAATGGTGAGCACACGCGGGTTAGGCAATTATGGTGGAGCACCTGGTGCTTGTGCTTGTGTACACTTGGATGTATGGGGTCACTGTGCATACGGTTGATGTTTGTTGGCGTCTGTCTACCCACCAGATTCATTCAACAACAACGCCATATGGTTGTGTGTACAACATGCACCTATTTTCATTGCCCATACAGTACAGTTGGTACGAGGAAAGTTATACTCTATTACATAGCAACGCCTGTAGTAGATGTTAAACATGAGCCTCGTGTATCCTTTGTGCAGTCAATATTCTCCTAAATTACAATCCCCGTTGTCCTTAGTGGTTTACATGACATTTACCCATCAACTGAGGGGGAAGGAAGGGGGAACTTTCTGCTACCTCGTCGTATCATGCTACTTGACACAACGGCTCTTTTCCTTATCCAGATCTGTCTGTCACATCTGTCCTGTCTTCCTCCATCCTGTCTGCTCTTCTACACCTCGTCCCTAGGGGGTGCCTTGTAACCTTGCCCATGCAACCACCACAATACCCTCTGCGGGAACACAGCCGAGGAGACTGTGATCCCCCTCTATTCCATTCAGGACATTTGTCACTTTTATGTCTTTGCTCTTTGTTCAGTATTTTTCAATATTCACCAGTTATCTGGAATGAGATTAAACTGGGAATAATGGTGATATTCTGCTGGCTTTCATTCGGGATCAAACAAATGTAGGATCTTCATTTGAGCCAGTTTGCTACAGCAGGAAAACAATCCTGCAGCAACAGGAAATGTGAATTATTATGTGGATTTCTTGTAGCTCATGCAAACCAAGTCTGACATTTTAAAGTGGAAATTACACACTTTAAAGGCCTTTTGAAACCTTGAATACACTACGAGTTTGCATTTCCTGCTGTGCAGCATAATTCTCAGCAACAAAAGAGCGATCAAATGAAGATCCTACCTCTGTAACTACTTGCTCTTTATGCTAAGGCTGTCGGGTTTTGCTGTACCTTTGAGGACCTTGTGGATACTCTCTCTGGCCTTTCCATTGTGTGTTTTTTAACACATACTGTATTAGATTCACTTGTGAAAATTCAGACCACCACAAAACAAAAAGCACCATAAATCTGACTGATAATAGGCGTGCAGGGCTAGAGTAGCTCAGGGCTAGATTGTAAACCCTGTTCTTTCAGAAAGGCAATGCACAGTTGGCTCAAATGGCATCCAATAAAACATAATCCTATTGGTTGTGGTTCTCATTCCTATGAAAACATTGCAGGATGAAAAATGCAAACATGATTTTGTGGATTTGCTTTTCATAAAACTGTACAAAATTGTATTTGAAGCTGCCTGTACTAAGGCAGAACAAGTAAGATGCTGCCTGTTTCATTGAGAAAAGGGAAAGACGATTTATTTCTCATGGAAAAGCCTTTCACAAATAGCCTAAGGCACCATAAAGGGGAGACATGTCTAATATGGAGCTGTGAATGCCTCTGCCAGGACATAACAATAACCACAAACTGCCTCTTTCTGAAAGAACACATGACAACATCTGAGATATGACAAGCTTGTAAGCCTATAGCCACAAGCAAATGATAATCCGGACTGCAATAAACCAAGTGCACTGAATGGGACAGGGCTTCACTCTCTGCAATGGCATATCCTTTAGTCATGTCACATGGAGAATGATAGCCCCAGCCAATGCCTTAAGCACGGAAGTGTACAGGGGACCTTGCCAGCGAGAGAGACCAGCCTCCTATATCCCTCCCACTGGGTTGTTCCGGGAAAGGAACCCCTGAACATGTGCGATAACATTGACCTCATTGCAGGTTTGTCCTTCAGTGTTAGGTTTGAAGACGAATTGTCCGTGCAGAGCAGACCCAGTGTCCCCAACAATACAGCAGCCTGTTAAAGGTGATCGCCAACTCTTATCATTGCATCTTCATCATCCCCCACCCAACCCCTCCAAGGCTGAATGGACAGAATCATTCCTTTGCCACTATCTCTCCCCGGGTCTAATTTAAAGGTATCATAACAAGGACGGATACTGTATGCACATTTCCAGAAAAGCAGGCAGGGATTATGGAGAACGATAAATGAATATTTCATGTAACCAAACACATTTCCAGAACATACAGGGCAGATTGCTTCTTCCTCCTGTCACCAGCAGTAAACATGAAAGAGGAGGGCTCAGGCAGAGCTGCAGCACTGTGAACACTGCCTGCACTAAAGGGAGCAGGAGTTGTCACTGTAATAGCTTGTACCGACGGAAGTTCAATTAGGCCTGGGTACTTGCTAGGCTCCACCACACCTTCCAACACACTGTCGATGCGATACAGTCTGCTGTCTGGAGTACACCTAGGCGTGTCACAATGTTTCATATAATCAGGGTTTATGATATCGGTATCTGTTCCTGGGTCAGTATAATTGCTCTCTCTGTCACAGTCCAGGGAGGGTCAAGAAAGGCTAATGTGTGTTATCTATCGCCACAGTGTTTTAGAGATGAAGGGATAAAGCGGCATCATCAATGGGCAATTACATCTGTTCATCTCTATCAATTCATCTCTGCTTCCTGTTGTCAAGCTCATCTCTAATCTTTAATAGTAGCCTGTGTGTGTAATACGGATTCCATCAGTCAGGAGGGTGCCGGTAGAATAATGGAGTGTCTCTCTCACTCCTTCCCTCTCCCTCTCTCTCTCCCTCCCTCCCTCTTCTTCCATCTCCCTGTCTCTCCCTGTCTCTCTCTCTCACACACACACACACTGTGTCTCTCACAGCTTCAAAAGTCATGCTGTCTCAGGAGGCATTGCTTATTTGTATTAGGGATTGCATGTAAATGAAAAGGCAATGCAGCAAATGTAGTTACAGGCACAGGTGTGTGTTTGTATGACTGACTGTATTCTGGTCTGTGTAGGGAAGATAGAGTAAGGGAATGAAATGGATATTGCCTGAGTTTTTTAGAGTCTACTGTTCAGTCTTCAAACTATGTTGAATGGCCATGCCGGTAGCTTTACTACCCTGACACAATCTGGTATTTTTCATGCACTTTCTTTACCTAAAAACAAAATAGGCATGAAATCTGTCCGGTCGGATTCGCATGTTAAGTGGTGAGAGATGCCATGGCTGACCTGGACCTGTGGTGGAGCCGTTCCTTGTCCAATTACACTGGACTTCATTCAAGTTGTTTGGTGAGAAGTATTCGACCTACTTTTAGGCACAAAGCACAAGTGGCCTGAATACTGAGAGGCTTGGGACGACGCGTGATCCCCGGTGCCATGAGAGGCTCCATCTTTAGCGTGGAATAATAATGAGCTACCTGGTACAGCACGACATCCCTTCAGGATATCACACTTCAGCTGGTATAAACTCTTTGTACATACATACACACTGCAGGATCTAGGTATAGGCCCATCAATCCACATTGGATGTGCCTGGCCACCTTTACCTGAGAAAGGGGTAAAAATAACTTGTGATTTTTTTCCATTCTTAGGAACAGGCTGATTTGTCCAGAAATGGAAGTGTGACCTTCACAAGGTCCCTCTAATTGATGTGGCTTGGCAAGTGTTGCTACACACAAGCACACGACGAAGAAGAATGGAAGCATATCAAAACAGGATGAAATTGAGCAGAAGCTGTGATATGTTTTCCTCTTAGGTTCTCCAAGCACGTAATCCCCAAGAGGCACTGTACTGTGTGTTGGGAAACAACCGACCAAAATGTTTACTACTTAGTTGTTTTAATGACTAAAAGCACATTCTGAGAGGAATCACTGAGGCAAAACCAAGCGTGCTTCATTATGCTGTACATACTGGTATCTTTAGACTCGCACAAAAACGAATCATCATCACCGGGTTCAATCTT
Organism: Salvelinus fontinalis; assembly: GCF_029448725.1. Classification (NCBI taxonomy): domain Eukaryota; kingdom Metazoa; phylum Chordata; class Actinopteri; order Salmoniformes; family Salmonidae; genus Salvelinus; species Salvelinus fontinalis. The sequence goes on from NC_074682.1 coordinate 13,192,842, forward strand.
GCTCAAAATCTATTATGAAATGTAGAGGCTCCCATAATAGCAATCTGCTGCTTCAAATGTGACTTACATTTGACTCATTAAAGACAAATCACTCATCATATTGTGAGGCCATGTGTTCTCCACAAACAACACTTGCCTCATAATCCATAGCAATGCATATGAGGAGATGAATTTCCTTGATGGAGAAAAGTAGCTCACAGTGGTAGATGACATTAGGGGCGGAGGTTAGTTTCTCCCCATGCCCCCAATAACAAATGAGGTATAAGGTGTCCATAGGGTTTCCCCAAATTGTCTGGGCTACCATTCCAAGTTGTGAAAAAAAACTTGCAATTCTGCACTATTGACTCAGCATCCCTGCCAACAATAGTATTGCTATACAACATAAAACACTATGCATGCTGTGTGATCAATGGATATTGTGTTAAGAAATCCATGTAGATGTAAGTGAAATCAATGAGAAGAACGCATGTAAACCAACATTGTTTATAATGGCATTACAATGGCAATAAAGACATCCATTCTAGGCTACAGCCTGTGGCATTAGCGTATGAGTGATTTTTATATTCACTCTGACATTTTCTATTTTATTTTACAAGTCATTCTTCTATGATAGGCAATTCGCTATAGGCTATCTTAGTAGCCTACTTGATACACCGGCTATGATTATTTATGCTTGCCAACTTTGGAGCAAAGTATCACAAAATGACGAACTAATGAACAAGAACAGATTAGGGAGAAAAACATTTATGCATTTACAGTAAATATATACAAAGATAGATTTGCGAAAGTAAATACACTTACTTTTTTTAAGAGCAGTTCCTATCGTTCAAGCAGTTTGCAGAGGTTGAATTTCGTTTACAGCCGCCTGAGATACTTATCGCTACTGAATCTCAAAACGTGCGCAATTGGTCAGACGGAACTAGAATGACACGAGAACGCTTTCCTCACCGTAGACGCTATCGCTCCCCCCTGAAAAAAAGAAACAGTGAAAAGTAATAGGTTGTCTTTTACAAAGACATTCAGAGAAAGGGACCCTATCGCTGTCAATAGCTTTTAGAAATCCATGGCAACCGAGAAAACCCTCCACAACTTCTCAACGGTGTGACCGGGTTAAAACAACCTCCATGACAGCAACGTTATTGCGCTAGCAAAATGAGCAGGCAGGTTTCGGGGAGGAGGGGGGGTGACAGCCAACTCGAATGAAGACAAACAGTATATTGAATGGGAGGAAAATTGAATTGAAATTGTGAGTGTAAATCAGAGGAAAAGGGAATTAGAACTCTGAATGTAATCAAACAACTTCACAGGATATGGCAGATAGATTATCCAAGGGCATGGGTGGTATAGGTTTGTATAGGAACCGCATAATGCAGGTAGGCTATTAGTGAGCCACACAATACAAATAATTAAAAAATATATATATTCACATAATTTGTGTCGATAAGTCAACAGCTAATTCCCAATGTATGAGAACCTAACGGTCGTATTGGGGAGGGAGACGCCATACTACTCCGTGTAGGGAGGGATTGTTTCACAACCTCAGACAGCAGCAGTAGCAGCAACATCATTAAAGCACTTGCTCAATCTCTGTGCCACTGATCTGCTGTGCGGGGTGGGGGAGGTCAGGTAGCAATCAAATTAGCTTTTCAACCTCCACCATATTACTGGGTGCTAATTAGACATTTTCAGGAGACACCTGCCATCTTGCTCTGGTCAGTGATGAGTAACACGCTGTAACACATTAGAAATGCATGCTGTCAGCTAGGTTATAAGGGCAATAGTTGGATACAGTTATTCTGGGTAGCTGTTGTTGTGGTCTGGACAGAGTCAATTATTCCAGGAAAAACGATGTTAATGGCTGAGAGTGATGTAATTGGATGACAACACTGCCCCATGACCTAGGACCTGGGGTTTCTTGTAAAATGTTACAGGCTACTTTCAAAACGATTCTATACATCCCTTTCCACATTTAATAGATTTCACCATGTTCTCTCAAGTGCTTAACCTGATACGTCTGAGAGAGGGAATGAACAGACTGAATAGAATCCAACCTAATCTAATTCAGGCCATTTTAATCACATTGACGGGATTACACGATGCATTCAAGGAGCACTGTGTGTAATAGGATCTTTATATGAGGCACACTCCACATTACAACGAGCGCTCCATCAAATACTGTACAATTTGATTTCTTGTCAGACTGAGAACACCTGTTTCAGTTTTTGATGAGCAGAGAGTACTCTACAATGTCATGGGGCAGAGTATTTTCTAACCACTACAGTACAATTACTGTACCATCCCACCTAAGCATACAGAGGGTTATCAACTTTGCCCACTTTGAGGATAACACAGTGCCACCAACGCGGCCCGTTACCAAGGACTGTGGGCTTTCCTTCTCCGTGGCTGACGTGAGTAAGACATTTAATGTGTTAACCCTCGCAAGGCTACTGCCCCTGACGGCCTCCCTAGCCACGTCCTCAGAGCATGCACAGACCAGCAGGCTGTTGTGTTTACGGACATATTCAATCTCTCCCTATCCCAGTCTACTGTCCCCACATGCTTCAAGATGGCCACCATTGTTCCTGTACCCAAGAAGGCAAAGGTAACTGAATGACTATCACCCCGTAGCACTCACTTCTGTCATAATGAAGTGCTTTGAGAGACTAGTCAAGGATCATATCACCTCCACATTACCCTTCACCCTAGACCCACTTCAATTTGCATACCACCACAATAGGTCCAAGGACGATGCAATCGCCATCACACTGCACACTGCCCTATCCCATCTGGACAAGAGGAATACCTATGTAAGAATGCTGTTCATTGACTACAGCTCAGCATTCAACACCATAGTACCCTCCAAGCTCATCATTAAGCTTGAGGCCCTGAGTCTCAACCCCGCCCTGTGCGTTTGGGTCCCGGAATTCCTGACGGGCCGCCCCCAGATGGTGAAGGTAGGAAACAAGATCTCCACCACTGATCCCACAAGGGTGCATGCTCAGCTTCTCTTGTACTCCCTGTTCACCCATGACTGTGTGGTAATGCACGCCTCCAACTCGATCATCAAGTTTGCAGATGACACAAAAGTAGTAGGCTTGATTACCAACACCGATGAGACAGCCTATAGGGAGGAGGTGAGGGCACTCGGAGTGTGGTGTCAGGAAAACAACCTCTCACTCAATGTCAACAAAACAAAGGAGATGATCGTGGACTTCAGGAAACAGCAGAGGGAGCACCCCCCTATCCACATCGACGGGACAGTAGTGGGGAAGGTGGAAAGTTTTAAGTTCCTCGGCGTACACATCACGCACAAACTGAAATGGTCCACCCACACAGACAGCGTGGTGCAGAAGGCATAACAGCACCTCTTCAACATCAGGAGGCTGAAGAAATTTGGCTTGTCACCTGAAACTCTCACAAACTTTTACAGATGCACAATTGAGAGCATCCTGTCGAGGTGCATCACCGCAACTGCACCGCGCACAACCACGGGGCTCTCCAAAGGGTGGTGCAGTCTGCACAACGCATCACCAGGGGCAAACTACCTGCCCTCCAGGACACCTACACCACCCGATGTCACAGGAAGCCCAAAAAGATCATCAAGGACAACAACGACCCGAGCCACTGCCTGTTCACCCCGTTACCATCCAAAAGGCGAGGTCAGTACAGGTGCATCAAAGCTGGGACCGAGAGACTGACAAATAGCTTCTATCTCAAGGCCATCACTGTTAAACAACCATCACTAACACAGAGAGGCTGCTGCCTACATACAGACTTGGAATCATTGGCCACTCTAACAAATGGATCACTAGTCACTTTAATAATGATGTTTACATATCTTGCATTACTCATCCAATATGTACAGTTGTAGTCAGAAGTTTACATACAACTTATCCAAATACATTTAAACTCAGTTTTTCACAATTTCTGACATTTAATCCCAGTAAAAATTCCCTCTCTTAGGTCAGTTAGGATCACCACTTTATTTTAAGAATTTGAAATGTCAGAATAATAGTAGAGAGAAGGATTTATTTCAGGTTTTATTTATTTCTTTACATTCCCAGTGGGTCAGAAGTTTACATACACTCAATTCGTATTTGGTAGCATTTCTTTGAAATTGTTTAACTTGGGTCAAACGTTTCGGGTAGCATTCCACAAGCTTCGCACAATAAGTTGGGTGAATTTTGACACCTTCCTCCTGACAGAGATGGTGCAACTGAGTCAGATTTGTAGGCCTCCTTGCTCGTACATGCTTTTTCAGTTCTGCCCACAATTCTTTTATGGTGGTTTTGGAGCAGTGGCTTCTTCCTTGCTGAGCGGCCTTTTGGTTATGTCGATATAGGACTCGTTTTACTGTGGATATAGATACTTTTGTAATTGTTTCCTCCAGAATCTTCACAATGTCATTTGCTGTTGTTCTGGGATTGATTAGCACTTTTAGGACCAAAGTACGTTCATCTCTCGGACACAGAACGCGTCTCCTTCCTGAGGTAGCGGTCCTGCTGCTGGGTTGTTGCCCTCCTACGGCCTCCTCCACGTCTCCTGATGTACTGGACTGTCTCCTGGTAGCACCTCCATGCTCTGGACACTACGCTGACAGACACAGCAAACCTTTTTGCCACAGCTCGCATTGATGTGCCATCCTGGATGAGCTGCACTACCTGAGCCACTTGTGTGGGTTGTAGACTCCGTCTCATGCTACCACTAGAGTGAGAGCACCGCCAGCATTCAAAAGTGACCAAAACATCAGCCAGGAAGCATAGGAACTGAGAAGTGGTCTGTGGTCACCACCTGCAGAATCACTCCTTTATTGAGGGTGTCTTGCTAATTGCCTTTAATTTCCACCTTTTGTCTATTCCATTTGCACAACAGCATGTGAAATTTATTGTCAATCAGTGTTGCTTCCTAAGTGGACAGTTTGATTTCACAGAAGTGTGATTGACTTGGAGTTACATTGTGTTGTTTAAGTGTTCCCTTTATTTTTTTGAGCAGTGTACTTATATGTACATATTCTTATTCCATCCCTTTACTTAGATTTGTGTGTATTAGGTAGTTGTTGTGGAATTGTTAGATTGCTTGTTAGATATTGCTGCAGTGTCAGAACTAGAAGCACAAGCATTTTGCTACACTCTCAATAACATCTGCTAACTATGTGTATGTGACCAATACAATTTGACTTGATTTGAATATGCGCAACTGGGCGCGAGATCCGTACAGGGCAGACCAACAGGCGCAACCAACCAACAGACGGGGTGGGGCGGCGGGTGGCTAACTTGATGTCTCAACGACTTGCGGGGCAGTGGGTTCGGAAACAACAATGACAAAAACTGACGAGTTGGAGGGCAAAGGAGCAGGTGCTCGAGCACAGGTAGACAAGCACGTGCCTGTTTGTGAAGATTTAATGAAAATGTGGATTATGTCCTCAACTGATCCAATATTTCAAGATAGTAATTCCAGCATCACATCCGCCACCACCAGACAGAACATATAGCCTTGTTATGAGTCAGAATGATAAGTGTTCCATGGATACTGAGCGAAAGGAAATGAATGAGCTCATGTCACCAGAGTTGGGTTTGCTAACAAAGGGCACCTCTGTCAGAGGTGTCAAAGTTCACGGGCCTAGCATGAATGAATGAATGTGCCCTCCCCCCCCCCCCTCGCCCCGTTTCCTCTCTGTGTCCCTGTGTCACTCTGACCCCTCGTCCTTTAGATACATCTATACACACCATCTCTCACACTCTCTGTCACTCACTCTCTCTCTCTCCTCCCCTTTCTCTACCATGGGTATCTCTGTGGGGCAGAAATCCCCTCATTGACTTCTGGAGGGCTGCATAATGAGAATAAATGAGCTGGAAGTAAATATGCAGCCTGTTTTCTGCCTGCTGCTCTTTACCAGTCAGCCCATAGGCTTTCATAAAAAATGAAGACAGAGTGTGTTGCCAAAAGGCGGGCACAATGTTGCATGGTGTATTATTTACCCGGAACTGAAGTGCCCTTTTTGAGGGATACAGTACATTCGATATGTTTTGAAGTACCCGTAGATTTTTTGTCGTAGTTGAACAGGAATTGTACTCGGTTTGCAGTATAATCTACTTATTTATTTATTCTCAATACACATCAAATACAGCCATTTAATTGGATTTAATGGTGCAAAATAAGCATATTAATCTGATTATTGGCGTATACCTTTTAATTCAATAGGAATTATATTACCATCTGTCATTTGCCATTGACCAACTTTGATGGAAAGGGAAGGCAGTCTTGTGGAACAGTTAGCTACCGGTCTGGAAGACTAGCCCTTCTCAGGAGGCCCTAGTAATCTCTCACTTAGCAGACCACTCATCAGGCTAAGAACATATTCCCCTGGGGAGCACAAGCAAAAAACCCTGATAGGAAAAAAATACAAAAAAAACATGTTAATGCAACGTATTGTCTAGTAATACATGCATTATTGTTGTGACATTTAGAAGGCTAGATCAAAGGTAAGCCGAGTGCTTATTCATTTCACTTGAAGATGAAACCATTCAGAGCTGATAGGAAACAGAAACAGGGAGACTAAAAACTCATGAATGACAGATTTCTGCAAACAATTGTTTTCTTCTTTTAACAAATAGTCAGTATGTATTAGGTCCCCATCTGTCAGACTGAATCCTCGGGAGAAAGCATAAAGAATGTTATGATACATGTACGCCAAAAAAGCTGAATTTATTCCTCAAGGGTATTTACAAACCACAAAATAACAGCATAATATGACATTTGATTGTTGAATACAATGTGTAGGATTGCTATCTCCTAAAGGTAGCCCTACAATTTGAGCTTTGTCAAAAAATGATGTCTAATCTCGCAATGATTTGACGAACACTACTTCTTTGTGCCAAACACACCATGGAGTACAGTACATATATTTGCCACCATCTTGCATCAGAATGTTCCTAAGCCATCTGTAGCTTCACTGTGTTCTAATGAACACCCCCACACCCCCAGCCCCAGAGACAGGGATGTGCTGCCTTGAGGCACTGCCATACCTTGTCCTGAGTTTGTATTAATATTATCAGCAGGTAGGGAGAGGCAGAGAGAGGCATACATCTTCCTGAAACAGATTACAGCAGGCGTAGGCGAGATCCCAGGGGAACAAACCAGTGCTGGCGTGGAGCTCCATCATACCGCCTTCATGGAATCATTTACTCTTAATGAGGGAACTAAGGAGCATCCTCTCACAAAATAAAAGCTGGGAGATACTGGCAGCGGTTAGATGGGGGGCAGGAAATGTGGGAACTAAGAGTTGTTTCCATACTGTAGCAATTTAAATGTTAAGGAAATTACATTTGAGGTGAGATAGCAAACAGATGGCAACAGACTGTCACCTACTCAACAACAAGCACAATATGATATTTCCCTTTTCATATTTGTCATATTACTGCTGTTACACTTGATATGTAAAAAATAATATTGTCTAGACTGTACTTCTGTACTGGGGCGGCAGGTAGCCTAGTGGTTAGAGCGTTGGACTAGTAACCGAAAGTTCCTAGGCCGTCATTGAAAATAAGAATTTGTTCTTAACTGACTTGCCTAGTTAAATAAAGGTAAAATAAAAATGTATAAACTTCTAATCAAAAGTATCTACTGCGGTATTGGGTCATATACTGTATGTAGGTGGGGAACAAGAGAGCCAGTGATGGGTTTTATAGTTGCCATACAAAGATGTACATTTTACATAACATTATTGAAAGAGGTTTGAAGTTCATTACTAAATATAAGGTAAAGTTGGATTGAATGGTTTGTGCGTCACTGTGTACACAGTGAGAAACCTGCAGTCTTCATCAATGTAGATGGCAGGCAGAGTCTTCACTTCTGTCCTTCTCCTCTGAAAGAATTTACCATACTATAATTACATTTCTCAATGGATGGATGCAACACAATGACTGTGTGATCATGCAAATAATTGCCTTTCCACTCAGCCAAATTGGTGGGCAGGTATGGCCATATCTGATCTGTGTGTGAATACAGCAAAGAATTCATGTTAAGAGAGAGCTATCACCCCGGGTGATGTTGTACATTGTAGCTCATTATTGTGTGAAAGGTTGCGTAAAAAAAATAAAAAAATAATACATTTTGATATGAAAGGCTGATTCTTGTAGGAGGATGTCATTCACCAGCTTTATCACTGGAGGTTTCACACACATGAGAAACACCCATCCAGGCATGAGGGGCTGAGCTGCTCTGTGCTGTAAATGTCCTGAATAATTCCCAAGATCAGGTTTAAAGATCAGAATAATGCTGGAGTGTCTGTTCTGCACACTTACCCAGAATGCATAGGGAAGTTCATAACATGGTAATAGAATTGGGCCCGTGGGACAGAAGGGGTGTTATTTTGTCACTTTCGATCAAATGGTTTCTGGCCCCATTAGAAACAGACTACATGTTTGGTAACACTATGAACACAGCCCACGAGGGAGGTAGCAGGGATCTGTAATAAGGAAGAGAGTGGATTTAGAGGAGTCTATCAAAAATCAATACTGTTAAAGCCAGAATCCAATCTAATCAAGGCTTAAGCCCTTGGGCTAATTAAAAATAAAAGAGGAAAATCAATACAAATAATCCCTCATATTTGCCATCTTCTTGCATGCTCCCTGACATTTGAAGTGGGTTCAGAGGAAGGGGGGAACAGCACCACCTGTTTCCTTATAGGGCTGTGGGGAACACATATAAGAGCCATGAGGAGTGTTCATTGGGGTCCTTTCATAGGCCAAATAAGAGGGAAATGTTTGTTTCTAAGGGTGCTATTCTGTCACAGTTGTGTTCGCTACGTTCACTCTGGGACTGCGTTTGAACTATTTCTATTCTTCCCTACAACAGTTTGTTGCAGCATATTTTTCTCACCTTCACTTCTCACCCCTTGTGTTTAAAACCTCACACACAGCTATGTGATGTCATTTACTTCAGTGAAGAGACAGCCATCACACAGCGCTCCACACTGTAGAGAATAACAGTGGTATGATGATGATGACATTTAGGTGACAAGTGACATTTTCCCCTGGTGTTGAAATGATCTCAGTAATTAGAAGACATTGCATGTGTGATCATATTTGCCATGATAATCCAGCCTAAGTAACCGTGACATCATATTGGCTGAGGACACAATTAAACCGATGATTGTGTTCAAAGAAGAGCAGATTAAGCATGTTATGTAACAAAGAGATTAGGGAAACCCGGAAACAAATCAAGAGTTTGTTTTCAAGTGGTGGTTGTGTTCTTGCGCAACGACCCCAGCTTGTTTCTTGTGCTTGTTCCAGCAGACAAGCTATCCTGTTACTCCACAGACGTAGACACATGATCTGTTGGGGTCAGTGTGTTAGTGAGTGAGAGGGATTCAGAGTGGCTCCCAAAGGAGGAGCAGGACGCCAGGCAGTGAGTCAGGTCTGGACTGGATGAGCTCACTGTGACAGAGGACAGAGAGGACCATGTTAGTGTCAGTTCTGACATCCAGCCCCCCATTATCTCTCCCTGGCTCTCGTACGCCTGCCCTCTCTGCGCATCCGGGGCATCATGACACATTCTTTACGAGTTCCCAGAAGCCATAGACTGCTTTACATGATATCCACGACAACAAAAAAGTCTATGGTATATAATATAGTGGGAGTGAATTTTGATAGAATTAAAAACGAAAAAAGTGTTTGGAATATTCAGGTGTTCATGTTTAATTCAGAGACTGGCACGATGTGAGAGTGAATACGAGTGTTTTGAACTATTTTTCTTTTGCAACAACCAAGAAAAGAGCCAAGGGGTTGCCATGGAGATAGAGGCTAGGTGGAATGCAGGAAGTCAATTGACAATCTGGCTGCATATCATTATATATTGTCTAGCACTAGGTGGTAAGCAGCTGATTATGGGATTTATTTCCAGACATTTACATTGAAGCACTTTATGCTTCACTTCAATTCATGGATTTCTTATCCTATAATATGCATCAATGGACAAAGACAATAAACAGTTAAAAATCAGCATCTGCGACCTGTCACCATTGTGAATACAGGGGATTCAGAGGTCCTTTCAAACGCTCTAATGCGACCATTGTACAACTCAAATGAGGTATAATCTCGATAGACCACATGTGTTTGTCTGCAGTCATCTGTGGAAGCCAAAGGTGCTGGAGGCAAGGGACACTCACAAAAGCCTGCTGATGAATCTGTCTCTTCAACAAAGTGCTGCCTTGGACTCAGACATTCAAAGGGCACACACACACACACACACCCCCACACACACACATACTGGCAATATTATATGTAACTTGCATTTGCTCCAAAAATCCTGGAAAGGAGCAACACACATTTCTGTCTGGCAGTGGCTTTTGTGTCTCTAAGAAATAAGGGTGGGGCATAACCAAGAGAAAATAAATAACAAAATGTAGGCCTAGTAGTAGAACTAGTCCCACTGGGCGCAGATGTCAATTCAACGTCTATTCCATGTTGGTTCAATGTAATTTCATTGAAATGACGTGGAAACAACGTTGATTTCAACCAGTGTGTGCCCAGTGGGGTAGCACTAGTAGAAGTAGTGGTAGCAGCAATAGAAGTACACATTTTAGTATAAGTCTTCGCTAACTCTTGTTGGAGTGGTGGTATCATAGTGATACCACCACTACAACCCCGTAACAGTAGGAGAAGCAGCAAAGATGCTAATGGCTGTTATTACTGGGCTTGACCAGTCACATTGTGAGACCTCATGCATTGAGCTGCAGACTTAATTCATCTGTGCCTGACGCCTGGCAGCAGTGAGACTTCCAGTCGTGGTGGGTGACAGGCAGATGACATCAGCATGCCCCCAGGGGCTCTGGGGAAGCGGAATCGCTTCCTCATCAAGACAAATAAAGGAGGACTTTGATGGTATCATCAGGAGTCTCAGCCTGCCTCCCACAATGTCACTGTCACTCTGACAGGAGAGTTACATTTCCCAGTAATCGAGTTTCTGTCTGCCCTCTGTGTTTAGATGAAACCCCCCTACACAGTCTCCCTCTCTTTCTGTCTCGCTGCCTCTCTTTCTCTCTCTCTTTCTTCTCTTTCTTTCTTACTCTCTCTGTCTCTGCTTATGTCTACGTTCAGGCTGAATAATAAGTACATTTTCTGCAATAACACCTTATCAGTGAGAGAGAGCCCTGAGCTATAAGATTGCTGATAGTATCTTTTTTAGGTGTATTTAAGCTGATAGCTGAAGTTATACATTCAATATCTGAAGTTTGAGTACTGGCAAAATATATGTCTGGTTCCTTAGCTGGTGCCATAATGGTGGGAGGATCCTGGATGGTGCATGTTTGTGGTCAATACGAGCTGAGCTATTGTCCATTGTGTGTTAAATGGTGGATGGGTTGGCCATCCTTCACAGGTGGTCTGTTTTGATGAGCAGATAGGCTGTACACTGGCTCCACAAACACTCGTACTGCTCTTTGTGTCTCAGTCAGACAGACCCAATGCTAACGTGAGACCATCTACAGTGGGGTCCGAAAGTATTGACACGCTTGATAAAAATGAACAATAACGACTGTATAAAATTAATTATTCAAATGATGCGCCACAGTACCAGTCAAAAGTTAGGACACACCTATTCATTCAAGGGTTTTTCTTTATTTTTTAAACTACTTTCTACATTGTAGAAAAATAGTGAAGACATCAACACTATGAAATAACACATATGGAATCATGTAGTAACCAAAAAAGTGTTAAGCAAATCAAACTATATGTTATATTTGAGATTGTTCAAAGTAGCCACCCTTTCTTTACCTTGATGACAGCTTTGCACACTCTTGGCATTCTCTCAACCATGCTTCATGAGGTAGTCACCTAGAATGCACTTCAAATAACAGGTGTCCCTTTAAAAAGTGAATTTGTGGAATTTCTTTCCTTCTTAATGCGTTTGATCCAATCAGTTGTGTTGTGACAAGTTAGGGGGGTATACAGAAGATAGGCCTATTTGGTAAAAGACCAAGTCCTTATTATGGCAAGAACAGAACAAATAAGCAAAGAGGAACGACAGTCCATCATGACTTTAAGACATGAAGGTCGGTCAATGCACTATGATGAAACTGGCTCTCATGAGGATGCCACAGGAAAGGAAGACCCAAAGTTACATCTCCTGCAGAGGACAAGTTCATTAGAGTTCACTGCTCCTCAGATTGCAGCCCAAATAAATGCTTCAGAGAGTTCAAGTAAAAGACACATCTCAACATCAACTGCTCAACTGCCTTCATGGTCAAATTGCTGCAAAGAAACCACTACTAATGGACACCAATAAGACAAAGAAACTTGCTTGTGCCAAGAAACACAAGCAATGGACATTAGAAATATGTCCTTTGGTCTGATGAGTCCAAATGTAAAGATGTTTGGTTCCAACCGCTGTGTCTTTGTGAGATGCAGAGTAGGTGAACGGATGATATCCGCATGTGTGGTTCCCACCGTGAAGCATGGAGGAGGAGGTGTGATGGTGTGGGGGTACTTTGCTGGTGACAATGTCAGTGATGTATATAGAATTCAAGGCACACTTAACAAACATGGCTACCACAGCATTCAGCAGTTATATCCCATCCCATCTGGTTTGCGCTTACTGGGACTATCATTTGTTTTTCAACAGGACAATGACACAACACACCTCCAGGCTGTGTAAATGCTATCTGACCATGAAGGAGAGTTATTTAGTGATATTGATATGGTTTGGGATGAGTCAGACCACGGAGTGAAGGAAAAGCAGCAAACAAGTGCTCAGCATATGTGGGAACTCCTTCAAGAATGTTGGAAAAGTATTCCAGGTGAAGTTGGTTGAGAGAATGCCAAGAGTGTGCAAAGCTGTCATCAAGGCAAAGGGTGGCTACTTTGAAAAATCTAAAATGTAAAATATATTTGGATTTGTTTAACACTAGGTTTGATGTTTTCAATATTATTCTACAATGTTGAAAATAGTAAAAATAAACCAAATCTAATACCTGAGCAAGAGTAGTTGTATGAAATTATTATAATATTTTTAATGTAGCATGCAATGTACAGTACACTACCAGTCAAATGTTAGGACACCTACTCGTTCAAAAGTTTTTCTTCAACAAGTAATACTTTTTTTCTCACAAATGTAGGGGTCAAAATTATTGACACATAGGGCGGACTGTCCATCTGGTAAATGTGGGATCCAAGAAATGTGGGCTTCAAGTAAAAAAATGGTTGGTGTGGGGTCCTTGAAGAAAGAAATGGGCCGGTGTGTTAGAAATGCTAGGGACGATTCTTTCTCCCAGTCCGCCCCTGTTGACACCCCTAAAGGTTCTTACAAAGAAAGTAGTCAAAGGTTTAGTATTTTGTCCTATATTCCTAGCACTCAAGATCTACATGAAGCCTGTGACTTTACAAACTTGTTGGATGCATTTGCAGTTCATTTTGGTTGTTTTTCAGATAATTTTGTGTCCAATAGAATTGAATGGTAAATAATGTATTGTGTCATTTTGCAGTCACTTTTATTGCAAGTAAGAATAGAATATGTTTCTCAACACTTCTTCATTAATGTGGATGTTACCATGATCATAAATAATCCTGAATGAATCGTGAATAATGATAAGTGAGAAAGTTACGGAGGGTCAAAGTTCATACTCCCAAAACATGCTAACCTCTCACCATTACCAACAACAGGGGAGATTAGCATGTCTTGGGGGTATGATCTTTGACACAATGTATTATTGTCAATCATTTCTGACCCCAGTGTAGGTGTGTCTGTGTAATTTCAGTGGAATCCAATTTGAGTCATTTCAATAACTGCATCTGCACCCCATGTAAGGTCATGGAGTTATGGAATTTGATGAGGAAGTATTGGCTGATTGTTTAAAGTATCTTTGTAAAAAGAAGAGAGAAAAATATTTAAAATGTGTAATAAGGCAGCTGATGGAAAGGGATCAAATAGGGATTGGAAAGTCCTACAGCCCTATGTAACCTCCCTGTGCCTAGAATTTGTGTAGTCTTCTCCTAAACTTGGCTTGTACTACCCTCCCCTGGTAGAGATAGAAATGACAACTGACAAGAGCAGCACTCACGTTGCAGAGTAGCACAGTTTTCCTTAGTGATTTGGTCATAAATCATGACATTCAATAATAATCATCACTATCAGTAACACTTTCTCCACAAATACTTTATTAAAACAATTTAAAACATGTTTTTTTATATTCCACTTCCAATAATGTATCGCTCGTGATCTCGATGTTGAATGGAACCCATCCCTCACCAGATTCAGTTTTATGTTGTCTTCAGTGCCCCCATATGGACAAAATGTTGCTTGCACAATATAAAGAAAAAAATCTTACATAGCAACCTATCACATTATATTACCGTAATTACTTAATATTTAGTACATACTGCTAATTGGAAATGGCATGTGTAATTTATAATATACATTAAAAAAAAATGACACACTCCACCACTAATTTGACCAAACATCCTCATTGAAAGATGCTTGTGTTCTGCCCTGCAACGTAGCACTCTAACCAAGTACACTGCTAGCTCTTCTTGACCTTGAGCTCCCCTTGACCTTGGGGTCTTACCATTATTATGCCTACCAATTTCACTTGAATGTATAATCAAAGCATTGTTTCACTGTGTCAGCATGGGGTACCACAGATGGCCAATGGCCTGGTGATTTAACTCCAGTGAGATAGATTCCCAGGAGGTTCAGGTTTTTGTGCCCTCTAGCAAGGTTCTTGTCCTTAATTGCCTCTGTAAAGATACAGTTGTTCAAATGGATTACAGTCTGTCTTAAATGTACCATGCATCGTAAAGAGTTGTTGGACTGGGACTGTAATTAATGAGGTTCCCTAGTCTCATTCTGGTTTTATAGTAGCAATATCATTAGGACAGCCATTTTCTACTACAGTCCTATGCAAAGTAGGCTTGCTCAGTGATTCCTCTGTAATTCATATTTTGTATAATAAATATCCTGCACGCAACATAGTCCAGGGGGAGAAATGGAGCATATAAACCATACAGTATGTTGACTGTTTGGATTCTCGTTAGAGACAAAATGCTGCATTTAACATTCTTCCCTGAGGCTGGGGAACAGTGCAACTGGCCCTGTCTGGTAGCATACAGTGAACTGGCTCTGCAGACACATATATGAGAGTACAGCCAGTATAAACACTAACGCTAATCCGCATACGGAGGAGTAACTGTATCCCACGCTCACCCACAGCGACTCACACCAGTGCAATCTCATGCCATGCACCAATGACAGTGTAATCTCCCCCCACACCATCTGCCATCGGCCAACAGCCCTCCTATTTGGCAACCTGCGCTCTGTGGGGAAGGACCCAGCATGCACTGCACTCCTTCGTCCATATTGAGAACTTTTAGTGAAGTCACTGGTGCATGCAGGTTATCATCATCAGAAAGACCTGCAAATTTGCTGTTTTGAACAATACATACAATTTACGGCCTAAATCAATAGCCTTGATAGCATTCACTACACGGTAGCATTGCTCACATTATGACTCTCTGAAACCAGCTAGCACATAAAAAGACTGCTCTGCATGTGTGCATTAAGAATGAATTTAGAGACATAAAATCCTAAGCAAGCAAATATATTTATTTCAAGGTAAAAAAAAGCATAATCATTTATTTTATTTTATTTATTTAACTTTTATTTTGACAGGGAGCACATATTGAGACCTATATTTTCCAAATGTGCACTGTATAATACAATATAAAATACAATATATATATAGGTATATATGTATATATATACAGTATATATTTGTTGTGATATATATATATATATAGTACCAGTCAAAAGTTTTGTGATATATATTTGTTGTGATAAATATATATAGTACCAGCCAAAAGTTTTGACACGCCGACTCATTCAAGGGTCTTTCTTTATTTTTACTGTACTGTAGAATAATAGTGAAGACATCAAAACTATGAAATGACACATATGGAATCATGTGGCCAGCAGCATACCACCCTGTATACCACTGCTGGCTTTCTTCTGAAGCTAAGCAGGGTTGGTCCTGGTCAGTCCCTGGATGGGAGACCAGATGATGCTGGAAGTGGTGTTGGAGGGCCAGTAGGAGGCACTCTTTCCTCTGGTCTAAAAAATATCCCAATGCCCCAGGGCAGTGATTGGGGACACTGCCCTGTGTAGGGTGTCGTCTTTCGGATGGGACGTTAAACGGGTGTCCTGACTCTCTGAGGTCATTAAAGATCCCATGGCACTTATCGTAAGAGTAGGGGTGTTAACCCCGGTGTCCTGGCTAAATTCCCAATCTGGCCATCAAACCATCATGGTCACCTAATAATCCCCAGTTTACAATTGGCTCATTCATGCCCCTCCTCTCCCCTGTAACTATTCCCCAGGTCGTTGCTGCAAATGAGAATGTGTTCTCAGTCAACTTACCTGGTGAAATAAAAAAAATAAAATAAATGTAGTAACCAAAAAAAGTGTTAAACAATTTAAGGTAGCCACCCTTTGCCTTGATGACAGCTTTGCACACTCTTGGCATTCTCTCAACCAGCTTCATGAGGTAGTCACCTGGAATGCATTTCAATTAACAGGTGTGCCTTGTTAGAAGTTAATTTATGGAATTTCTTTCCTTCTTAATGCGTTTGAGCCAAGCAGTTGTGTTGTGATAAGGTATGGCTGGTATACAGAAGATAGCCTCATATTATGGTAAGAACAGCTCAAATAAGCAAAGAGAAACAACAGTCCATCATTAATTTATGACATGAAGGTTAGTCAATAAAGAACCATCAAGGTCAATGATGAAACCGGCTCTCATGAGGACCGCCACAGGAAAAGAAGACCCAGAGTTTCCTCTGCTGCAGAGGATAAGTTCATTACTTGCCAGCCTCAGAAATTGCAGCTCAAATAAATGCTTCACAGAGTTCAAGTATCAGACACATCTCAACATCAACTGTTCAGAGGATACTGCGTGAATAAGGTATTCATGGTCGAATTGCTGCAAAGAAAACACTACTAAAGGACACCAATAAGACAAAGAGACCTGCTTGGGCCAAGAAACATGAGCAATGGACATTAGACAGGTGGAAATCTGTCCTTTGGTCTGATGAGTCCAAATTTGAGATTTTTTTGGTTCCAATCACAGTGTCTTTGTGAGCCGCGGAGTAGGTGAATGGATGATCTCTGCATCTGTGGCTCCCACCGTGAAGCATGGAGGAGGAGTTTGATGGTGTGGGGTTGCTTTGCTGGTGACACTGTCAGTGATTTATTTATAATTCAAGGCACACTTAACCAGCATAGCTACCACAGCATTCTGCAGCGATACACCATTCCATCTGGTTTGCGCTTAGTGGGACTATCATTTGTTTTTCATCAGGACAACGACCCAAAACACACCTCCAGCCTGTGTAAGGGCTATTTGACCAAGAAGGAGAGTGATGGTGCTGCATCAGATGACCTGGCCTCCACAATCACCCGACCTCAACCCAATTGAGATGATTTGGGATGAAGCATTCCAGGTGAAGCTAGTTGAGAGAATGCCAATAATGTGCAAAGCTGTCATCAATCCTGAGGGTGGCTTCTTCGAAGAATCTATAATCAAAAATATATTTTGATTTGTTTAACACCTTTTTTGGTTACTACATGATTCCATAGTTTTGATGTCTTCACTATTATTCTACAATGTAGAAAATAGTAAAAATAAAGAAAGACCGTTGAATGAGTCGGTGTGTCCAAACTTTTGACTGGTTCTGTATATGCGGGAACACGTTAGATTGGAGAACCATCTAATGAGTGAACATGTAGTTCATCTGAAACATTCTTACAAGAGTTTAAAACCAACATGTATTTCCCCCCCATATTAAGCACAAATTGTAAATCAGCAAGGAATTCCTGCAAAGCTATTAAATCTCAATTTAGTTTTGACACAGCTAGATCAACAGTCGGGGCAATAGCACACATAATAGTATCATCTGCATATAGATGAAGTTGAGCAATTCTTTACAGATTGACCAATGGTGATTATATAAATAGCGAAGAGAACAGGTCCCAAAATCGACCCCTGTTGTACACCTTTATGTACTGGCTTAACCCTATCCATCACGATGGCCTGAGTTCTGCAATAGTTTATGTATCGGGGGCTAGGCTCAGTCTGTTATATTTGGAGTATTTCTCCTGTCTTATCCGGTGTCCTGTGTGAATTTAAGTATGCTCTCTCTAATTCTCTCTCTCTTCACTCTTTCTTTCTTTCTTTCTCTCTTTCTTTCTTTCTCTCTCTCAGAAGACCTGAGCCCTAGGACCATGCCTCAGGACTACCTGGCCTGATGACTCCTTGCTGTCCTTAGTCCACCTGGTCGTGATGCTGCTCCAGTTTCAACTGTTCTGCCTGCGACTATGGAACCCTGACCTGTTCACAGGACGTGCTACCTGTCCCAGACATGCTGTTTTCCACTCTCTAGAGACAGCAGGAGCGGTAGAGATACTCTGAATGAGGGGCTATGAAAAGCCAACTGACATTTACTCCTGAGGTGCTGACCTGTTGCATCCTCTACAACCACTGTGATTATTATTATTTGAGACTGCTGGTCATTTTTGAGTTGAGTTTTGAGTTTTTCCTAGCCACCGTGCTCACTTTGTGACATCAGCGGATGTAAGAAGGGCTTTATAAATACATTTGATTGTTTGATTGAGTTCTGTCATTAAGATAATCATGAACAGGTGTCAACGCTCAGGCCTATCGAGGACAACATATTCAATAAAATATTATGATCAACAGTATCAAAAGCTTTTGACAGGTCCACAAACAACTCAGCACATATCATTTTAGTGTCTAAAGCAATGACAAGATCATTAACAACTAAAGAGGTTGTTGTAATAGTGCTCTGCCCAGGCCTAAACCCTGATTGGTTTACATTCAAAATACATTTCTCAGATAAAAAAGAGAAAACGTGTACATTTAGCAAGGATACGAGAATCTTAGCTAGACAAAAAAAAAAACGTGAAATTGGGTCATAATTATTAAGAAAGTTGACACTTGACAAGGTACTCTTTGTATTGACACGAGGATTAGATTGTTGTGTTCTCACATCTCTAAAACAAACAACTGGGCAATGTTCACTAATGCATTGGGCGAAGACACCAGTAGAAGCATATTTCTCTGGTGTAGTCGTTAAAATAAGATCAATCAGAGATGACTTTGAAGGATCTCTAGGGTTGGGCCGTGCAGGCTTAGTCACCGGCTGGGTTAGGTTTAGATCATTACACATGTTTTTTTAGATTGTCCGAAGCTTACATTTCCCAATCATAATTTAGGTCACCCAGGATAACAACTTCTGATTTAGTAAAAAAAGACAACAAACTAGTTAACTCCTTGAGTACACAAAGGTTAGCAAAGGGAAGACGGTCGACCACTATAACAGTTCTGAATACCTTTTTCCCTAGACAAAGGCTTAAGATTGTTGCAAAAAAAAATTGGCAAGGGAAATGGATTTCAGTAGGGACGGAGAATTTATTTTAAAAAAAATGGCCACTCCACCACCTCTACCCTGTCTGTCAGCTCTGAACATATGATAACCCTCAATATTAATATCAGAGTCCAGAATGTCCCCAGAGATCCAGGTTTCAGTCAGAACCAGAATGTTTGGATTCGTTTGCATAGCCTAGATCTTTATGTAATCCAGATAAGGAAGTAAGCTCCTAATGTTCCGATACATTAACCCAAGTCCTGTACGTTTTTTTTAAGTCACACGGAAGCTCCAACTCAAACAAGTTATGTTCAGTAGGTGGTTACAGGCCTTGTCTGATGGTTGATATTTATATAATTTGTATGGCTATCAGATTGCATAGAACTGCAACATTTTGTCTATCCCTATTAGAAATAGTGGAAGGAGAAGAAATTTGAATTATTTTTCCAAGGTTAAAACGATAGGGCCTGAGGCCGCAGCCAAAGTCAATATGAGGAACTCTCAGAGTAACAAATAATGGAATATTAAACTGACTTACATGGGCTTTGGTTGCTATCGTGGAACAGCCTAAGCCCTCTACGTGATTTGAAAACCGAGGGGCTATTCAAGTTAATGGAATTTAAATTTGAACTTAAAGCACTGGGCGAGCAGTCCACAGTGGGCTCCTCATTTGAGCTAACAATAGCCGAACTATGAGTGGAGTTAAAACGAATGGGTAGAAGATTACAACTGACAACACCCCTGGAGGTATAGACAACACTACGCTGATAACGCTTAGAGAGGATGGGAGGTATTACCTGAGCGGGGCTTGGTCTGTCTGAGTCAATATCTTAATGCTGTCTTAAAATGTGAGGAGAGGGTCCTGGCTCCTTGATGGTTTGGGTGGAGTCCACCATCCATGTAGAGCATATTTGTTGTTTTTCAAAAAACAACATACATTACATACAGTACATAGAGCGTGATGGGAATGAGAGCAGTAATTATACCATGTTGCACATCAATGCCATTGTTGCAGCCTTTTCAAAGACATAAATGCACAACATACAACAGTCACCAGGACCTTGATGTGCTGACAAAACATGACCAGTGTCTCAGACGCCCACAAACACATCTTTCAAGGCAACATCTGAGCGCTTGCCGTGGCGTCCCACTTTAGCCCAGTTAACAGGGCCAAACAGGACTATAGAGACCGTCAGGACGACTTGCCAGGGCTCCGGTCTTTAAAAAGGCACAAGCGATCCGCAAAAGAGCTTGTTTTTATTCATCTGCCCAGTCAGTCAGTGAGAGGCGAGAGGGAGGCTGACAGGCCCAGAGGGAGCAGGGGCTGTGAGTAGGGAGCGAGGGGGAGCTAGGGAGGGCCTGGCTGGGGACTGCAGGCTGCGGACAGTCCTCCACCTCATTAGATGGGCAGTCAAAGGCTTTGCAGTGCATTCTGGTGGAATGTGTCTCCACTGAAGCACTTGAAGGCCTGTAAAGCCTGCTGGTGCATTGCGGCCATATCAGCCTAGGAGGAGACCCAGAGCCTATTTGTACCAGTGCACTGTTTTGACATTAATTATCTCTCCACAGCCTCAGTCCAACATCCTATAGTAAATGTCTACACTAACTTCTTTATTTATTGTTTTTTGTACTTTTCCGTCCTCCACTTTGGTTTTTGGTGTGTTATCTGAGATGGAGCCCTTGTTTGTTGAAACCTTTGACTATTATATACAGATTTTAATCCTCCTCCTGTGCTTTTACAATATGTCACCTTTTCACCTGTCAAAAAGGGACACATCGTTATTCAAGGGAGATGAGCTGAGAGCTTACAGTATGTGTCATGTATTGAGCTTAATGGTGTTAGTGTTGGTTGGGAAAGGCGGTGTAGACAATGCATGGAGCTGGGTCCCATTGACTATGAATACAGTCTGAACATAACAGATAACAACAGCTAACACTGTCAGACTTCTCTGCCACTCCAGAGCTGGGCAGGAGAGGGGGTGCACTGGTGACACCCCTGAGCAAAGCAAAAATGAGAGCAAATTGTAGCAGAGCAATAACATTTCTGGCTCATGAGTCATGGCCAGGAGGATATTGGGAAAGTGGGAGCTTGCTGTGTACTTGTTGTTTGTTGGAGGCTTCAATAAAATAGGCCAACTGTGAGCCAATCTCTCTACAAATATGCACTGTCCAACAGTACCCCACAACCGTAGTGTTCGGTGCTTCAAAACAAATGAATACACCTCCACATGAGAAAACACACATCAGCACTGAATAACCTGTCGCCAGATTAAACGTACTGTTAAACGAAGAGAGTCCTGGACAGGCATACATTTTGTCTAGTAAGCAATGGTGTTGTGATGCCCCCAGATTGCGAGTGTGAATACAACAATGCTTCACTGGTTCCCTGTGGAGAAACATTCTACTATTTACAGCTCTCCTCTGTCCCGAGAAGCACCCTGATAAAAGTGCCACGTCTCTCGCCAATGGGATCCAGGTGCAATGTGAGTGTAACGCAAAAGGCAATTATCAGCCGCTAGCGTGGAGAGGGGTTGTAGTAGCTACTGTACACAGCTCTTCTCTGCCCTTCTCTATCCTCCGCCTGCACATCACAACAAATTCACATCTGTCAAGTCCCCATCTTATCATCTCTGGAGGACTCTTGATCTCACAATACAGATGCCCCATTCTGAATCACAGCTATACATTTAAATTGAATTTATCCCCAGAAATGTGTATGTTTTTTTATTCAATAAGGTGTGCATTCACTCTAGTGTGCATTCACTGCTACTGTGTTATGCCAATACCTGGCATCCGCTGTCCAACAGAAAAAAATACCCGATACACCAGAAATATAGAATATACCTCCATGTTCTTTGAAAACAATCAAATTAAAGACTTGAAAGACATACATGTGGTTACTGCTTGTATTAGTAGGACATGCTGATGATGATGTCTCTTTTTTCACGGTGACTTGCTGAAAATGGGATATATTCTTCTAGGTATGACATGTTTTTCTTGGAAGAGGCACATGGGGCACTTACTGTAACACACGTGTTTGTGGTGAAACGGGCAGGGTTTGTCTGCTCTTCCTAGATGGATAATTATTCTAGATTTCACAGCCCTTCCTAGTCCAGGAGTTGCCAGCTCCTTGCTCCCGATTCGTCAGCTCTAGAAACACACACAGAATAGACAAGTGGGGGATCCTGGAGATACAGCGCTGCCCATTGATGTTTGAAGTATTTGAAGCCTTTTCAGGTCCAGTTGTCAAAGTCAAGGTGTTGAGGGTAAAACTGCACCTACAGGACTCCACTGTACTGTAGTGCAGTAGAAAGACAAAAATAGAGGTCTGCTATCTGAAAAAGCACTGAAAAAGTGAACTCCACTCAATCAGATGCCTCACATAGGCCTACAACTACACTCATTCTGCATTTATTTTGTTCTGTAAAAAGTTCCATTGCTGCTATTGTTAAAGACTCACAAGAATGCTCTTGTTTGCCTACGGTTAGAGTACACCAAACAAATATTGCACTCAGTCAGAATATTGCTCATATTCAAAATAGCACAAACATTTGCATACCCATAATTCCACATGAAAAAATACTACCGTTTACTATAGAATACTGTAAACTAGTATACTGTAGAATATTATACTACACAATGTCATGTCCCTCGATCATGTTTAGTACTTAATATAGAATGTTGTAGTATACTGTAGAATACTATAGTAAATACTATAGTAATGTCCACAAAAACACTACAGACTGCAAAAACATAAAACTTTTTTGACGATAGTAAATACTACACTATGTAATTTGCATACACCATATGCATTCCCCTCCCCCATATCGTAATTTCTGCCACCCATAAGTGTGAAACATAGATGCCAAGTATAGACCATACATTGTGTTTCCTAGAGGTTACAGAAAAGAGTGGAAGCTCTGAACTATTTGTTCAGACCACAATCCTACCTACCTACAGGTTATGGAAAAGGTACTCTTTAAGTATTTCTTCAGTCGTTTTCCTCAAGAAGAAAGCCTCCACTCCCTTGTCAAAGATAATAAAACAAAAATACTATAGTAAATACTACAGTAATGTCCACAAAAACACTACAGTAAATAGTACAGTATACTACAATCCACAAAAACACTAAATTCATTACTTTAGTATATACCACAGTTATTTTACTTCAATATTCATACTATAGGTAACTGTAAATACTGGAGTATACTACATGTACATGCTGTACATGTACATACTGTACATGCTACAGTAGAGTGCAAAAACACTACAGTGAATACTACAGAATTTATCCCATAGTATAGGCTACTATAGTATTTTTTAACGTGGGTTAGTTCACAATTGACTACCTTCACACTGCGTGTTTATTACTTATCATAGTAGACGGTGAACAACTGTGGTCTTTCAGAAAAGATTTCAGCAGACTGCTTGTATGTCGGTTCAGTAAGTGATCTTCGTTGTGTAAACATATCAAAGTGTCAAGCCCTTTGTCCTTGAGCTGTGCTCCCTGGAACTAATTTGCAGCAGACTAGCAGCGAGCCATGTGGGCAGAAAGCACACTAATTAAGCTGACATTCTGCATTCTGTTCACTTGTCTTTCAAAAGCAGTCTATTATATGGAATGACAACAGCTGAAAAGCCCGATGAGGATAAATTGCAGATTGAAATCCCAGTGATCCCAGTGAGAATAAAGGTAATAATTACGGGCCTGGAGATTGTGATTAATTGTGGCAGTCGATTCCCCTTGCATGTTATAAAATACGAGGCAGACCAGGCAAGATGGAGCATAAAGAAACCCTCTTGCTTTCTAATACCCTTTGCACCATGTTCTTTATTACGTGTACTATTACATCTGACTACATGAACTTATATTTAAATACAGTTTATTGTATCCTATTTCCACAAAGGTGGGCTAGAGTGATGGAGACAGTCATTTTACATCACATCTTATATATGTGACTTGACAATCACATTTCATGATTATGCCAATCACTGTATGAGGTGTGTACAATACTCAATACCCACATAGTGAGGCAGATTACTTCCATGCTACCATTTTTTGTAAAATACAGTAGAGGACAGAGAGGGAAAAGACAAACTGATACCAATCTTCAATCTCGCTGATTAAGATCTTTCTTGGCTAAAGGGTTTGGCTGGCCCACTCACAAGCTTTAAATATCAGGAAATCAATGAGATGTTGAAATAATGAAGTAAAGGGGCATGGAATATGCAACACTAAGGAATAGGAAGTACTGTAGCAATGTCATTTTGAAAATATGATATGGATTGAGTGATGAAGCCTGACAAATTTGAGATCAAACCAGAAATCCTTTTAAAGTAAATCAATCCAGGTCCTTAAGGTAAGCTCAATCTTCGCATATGATTTTATACTTAAACATAACTCAGTTTGGGGTATGATCATACTTCTTAGTTGTTCATATTTAGACTTGAAATGGGATGAACAAGGCATACAGTACCTTTGGTTTGCTGCCTCAGTAATAAGCTCAAAGTAACTGTCACTCATTGACCCAAATACCTCTCTCTGTATATGAACTACTGTACTTGGAGTGACTTGTTCTTTTCAAGGTCAGGAAAGGTCAATGATGATTTGGTGCAGTGTTTGGCACAGAGTGCTATGTCTTTTAATCCCTGTGAGCCCAATGGTCGGTTGGTGAGGGCCACAGCACAGGAGAAGAAACTGTTCAGGTGCTGGGTGGTTTTGGTCATGATTGACCTGAACCGTTTGCCAGAGGGGGAGTTTTTGGAAGGTGGGGTGTCCAGGGTGGACGGGGTCAGAGATGATCTTTCCTACACTCTTACTTGTCCTGGAGTCGTGCAAGTCCTCGATGGAGGGCAAGTGAGAGCCGATGATCCTCTCTGCAGACCGGACAATGCATTGCAGTTTTCCCTTGGAGCGGGCAGCTGCAGACCCAAATCAGACGGGTGATGGAAGAGGTGAGGATGGCAGTGTAAAATTGGATCAGAATTGTCTCGGAGAGTTTGATTTTCTTCAGCTGACGTATGTACTACACCTCTGGTAAGCCTTCTTGGTGACATTGAATGATTCAGCTGTGCTAGCAGCTGAGCCATTGATTTTGAGAGGGAGAGCGGAGAGGGACGCTTCCTATTAGTCTATTACCATCTTCATGGTTTTGGCTGTGTTGAGTTCCAGGTTGTTGCGACTGCATCAAGCCACCAGTCGGTTAACCTCTACTCGGTACATGGACTCATCGCTGTCGGAGACCAGGGTTGTGTCATCAGTAGTTGTTTGAGTAGTTTGATGGATGTGTCATTGGTGGTGCAGCCATTTGTGTAGAGTGAGTTAAAGTTAAAGTAATGTTTGATTGTGTTTGATTGTATTTGATTGTATTGTGCTGCCTGTGTTGTAGATAGACCTCATGCGAGTTCTGAGATACAGTAAATAAAATATATCTTGCTTTCAAAAGGGTGAGGAAGTGACTATTTTCCTATTCATCTATTTCCCCCGTTTCCTGTTAGAGATTAAACATTATATTTCTGAAAGCTGTTTAGTATCCTACCATCTTACTATAACTCAGCTCGCCTGCACCCCGTAAGAACAACAAGTTTAGATAATTTTGGTGAAACCCTCATAGATTTATGAGGATGAGAGATGGACAGGCTAATGTGAAAAATTGCTAACCATTGCTAACCATGGACATTTCTCAGGAGCATTGCAGTCAATCAAAAGCAAAGTCAAAGTGGGGAAGACCATTACCTTTCTTTGCATAACAGCCAGTGATATGCTGTAAGCCAATCACTGTGATGCCTTGGTCCCAGTGTAAAGCAGTAACTGATTAAATGCATGCCAAAAGCATCCAGGATGGAGCTTTAGGTGAGATATTTGATCATTTCCACACACCACCCGGAGGAGGACTGATCTGATGGGGGTACACAAAGACGACACAGCAGAGGCTTTTGAATAATGAATGCATTGAAGTTGTGAATGGTCCCCTCGGTCAGTCTGAAATAGTTACAGAAGTTGAGAGAAGCGCCTAGGCAGCACAGGCAGCAGCACCCGGCTGGTATTCTCCATGATGAATTGGTGGGTTATTTTCAGCCCGGCTCCCAGCAGAGCCCACTGGCACAGCTCCAGAGAGGGGTCAGGTTAGAACTTCGGACGGGCCCAGGGAGGAAGAATCAGCCGGACTGGGACTAGGTACAGTGGGCACCCGCCAGTCCTGTGAAGTGGATCCTGCAGGACAGCAGATGGAGGACCACAGTTATAGACCCCCTCCCGGGGCTCACTCAATCGCTCCAGTGGAGTCAGCCGGCTGGGCTTTGAATCACTCTCATCTGGCTCCCCGTCTCTACGGGTCTCGGAAGTGAAATCAAAACTTGGTCTTCCAGATGGAGGGACATACAATCTACAATATGTCCTGCTGCACTCCATGCAACAGATTTATGACAGCCATAAAGTGAAACAGCAAAAATTTAAGGGGCTTGTAAATAGTCAGACTTGATAGTTCTTTGGGGGCTTGAAGTTGTACATTTTTGCCTTATATATTTCTTATGCTCACATATTCTAAATTGTATTCACTGCAAAGTAATAAATAGCGATGGTGGCATTCCACTAATCTGTATCCTAAAAACCACTATGACCAGTTACTTTAGGATTGAATTGATAACGTGCCACATATAATTAGCAAGGTTGGTAAAGGGTTTTATAATTAATTATAATAAATGTTGGACAATGGATGATGATACTCTAAACTTCCATCTAAACTTCCACATTTAATATTTTACTGGCACGGACAAATAATTAATGGAGTTCAGGTATGTTGGTGGGAATTCAGGTATTTAGTTAGTCAAATTTTGATTTTTTTCTTGGAATATATACATATTTTCTAATTGTATCAGGTATTATTTGTTCAAATTAAGAAAACAATATGGGAGTAATGTGCATAAATACATTGGGTGTATTTCCATATACATTAACATAAAGGGATGGCATATGCCTGCACCCACCAAAAACTGTCTAGGCCAATGACTGTGGTCTAGGCCTACCTGCACTCACCTGTGCTGTCTAGACAGCTTCATTAATTACTGTTGTGGTCATGTTCTGTTGCATAACTCAACAAGTGTGTCAATAGCATGACATCCTCGGATTAAAAATCAACAGGCTTGGCTCTAGATTACACCTATCTATACATACTTTACATTCTTTGTAGGATCAGACATAATATCACTATAATCTGAGTGTTCATTTTCAGAAGTTGCTTTGATTTCAGAGCATCCAATTTGTAAACATTTCAACTGTACTAAATTATTAAAAAAATTATTTCACCAAAAAATGAACACCCATCAAAATAAAGTTATATTTCTTCTCTTTCTTGTGATGTAAGTGTCGAGACGATGCGTTAAATTCCTGACAAAGCTTTAGCATTCTTATAGATGCAACAGAAAAACTGTGCATTACACTGAGCCCATTTCAGCCATTACTGGGGGGTGTTTGAAAGGTCATTACAAACATTTCAACGGTCGTAACGTTAACGTGGAAAAACGACAGGCACGACGCGTATGAAAGAGTCGCAGGAGTCAAATGAAAGCAATCAATCCAGCGAGATTTAAGTGACAAGTGGATTCTGCACCCCTCAAACACAGGAAAAAGATGTCTAGAAAAGACAGATCCTCAGGTGGGTGGGGCATGCGTGTTGCTAACATAATATAGGTCAACATACAATACATTTAATGGTGATATCTTCCAAGCAAAAAAAAATAGCAACATAAAGTGTAACAGCAATAAATAATTGTTGTTGCCTGAAAGTGCTGCTTCACTCTCAAGGAATATGAGAACAGTGACACTTTACATTATGAATTCCAGTGAGCCCTCTCGCTGCCAGTTTCTGTCACTGGCAGTTCAAGGGCACCACACACGTATTCCACACCTAGCCCGATTGGCTGGAGCTCTGTCAGATATAGTGTGTGTGTGTGTGTGTGTGTGTGTGTGTGTGTGTGTGTGCGTGTATGCGTGCGTGCGTGCGTGCCTGCATGCGTGCGTGTGTGTGTGGGAGGTTCTCCTGACAACGGGCCCACTTTCAATGAAGCACACCTGGCCCTCATTCATAATGAAAGGCAGATTTCATATAAATTTGGTGGCAATCTCTCTGTCCAGAGTGATGTTTAACAGCTGTAGAAACCCAGTAACAGCTGCATAATGTATAGATACTCACATTTGTTTGAACCAGAAAATAAGGTCTTCATTGTTGAACCCCTCTCTCTCCGCATCCAGAATTGGCACTGCAAAAGATCAAGAGGTAAACAACAGAGCAGCCACCCTGACACAATTAGATCATATCTGACACAAAGTTTTATTTGACAGTAGTTGCAGAAGTTGCAGCCAAGACAGCATGTACTGTACGTACTGCAGGCTGCTACTTCCTTCAGCAAGGCTTGTAGTGCAAAGATCGTATTCCAAGGCTTCCGTCAATAACAGGAGCAAAACTCGAATGTCATTATTGAAATCGTTGTGCAATGCAGAAGGTTGTTAATCAGTGAATAAGTCTAATTCTTCCCAGGGCTGCTTTTCCAGTTATTGTTAGAACACTGTGGCACTTTTGTTTCAAGGAGAGATGGATTATATGGGAACGGGCTTGATTATTCAGGTGGGATGACGCATGCACATTGCGTAAGTGGATGTACAGTTTAGGCAGTGAACAAAATGTAGATCCTTGATGTGGATGTACAGTTTGTTCTGTGCACAGCGCTGGACATTACATTACCTCTGGTATTCCATTTTTGTATGGTATGTATATTTTTGGATGTCCATCACCCATTTCGTATGATATATTTCGAATTACAATTTGTATTATATTTTACGAATTTGCAAAATGTGCAATATGTTAGGTGTCTAACAAGGTGACCAGGTGTCTAAAGTTAGCTAGCTAGCTAACGTTAGCTAGGATGGGGGTTAAGGGTTAGGGTTAAGGTTAGGGTCAAGTTTAGGAGTTAGGTTAAAGGGTTAAGGTTAGGGTTATCTAAAGGGGTTATTAAGGTTAGTTATTTATTATTTATCCGTTTATCCGTTATTATTTTACCAGGTAAGTTGACTGAGAACACATTCTCATTTACAGCAACAACCTGGGGAATAGTTACAGGGGAGAGGATGCGGATGAATGAGCCAATTGTAAACTGGGGATTCTTAGGTGACTGTGATGGTTTGAGGGCCAGATTGGGAATTTAGCCAGGACACTGGGGTTAACACCCCTACTCTTGCAACAAGTGCCATGGGATCTTTAATGACCTCAGAGAGTCAGGACACCCGTTTAACGTCCCATTTGAAAGACGGCACCTTACACAGGGCAGTGTCCCCATCACTGCCCTGGGGCATTGGGATATTTTTTAGACCAGAGGAAAGAGTGCCTCCTACTGGCCCTCCAACACCACTTCCAGGGGAAGGGTTACCTAACATGCAGAGTGGCTCAAATGTAGTAAGTAGTTGAAAAGCTACTAATTAGCTAAAATGATAAAGTTGTCAGTGATGAGATTCAAACTCACAACCTTTGGATTGCTAGACGTTAGTGTTATACGCCCACCCATCCACCCGACCAACCACCCTACTTTCGTTTTTTTCCTTAAGTAACCATCTGTCTCATGTAACCATACCAAACATTACAGTTCATATAAGGAAATCAGTCAAATGAAATAAATTCATTAGGCCCTAATCTATTGATTTTACATGACTGCGCAGGGGTGCAGGCCCCACACACTGGGGAGCCAGGCCCAGCCAATTAGAATGAGTTTTTCCCTCACAAGAGGGCTTTATTATAGACAGAAATACTCCTCCATTTTCATCAGCTGTCCGTGTGGCTGGTCTTAGATGATCCCGCAGGTGAAGAAGCCGGATGTGGAGGTCTTGGGCTGGTGTGGTTACACGTGGTCTGCGGTTGTGAGGCCGGTTGGATGTACTGCCAACTTTTCTAAAACGATGGAGGAGGCGACTCATGTGTGGCATTCATTAGAAATGCAACACCTTCATAGTTTTAAACAAACTTATACTAATTTGAAAAAAAACTACCAACAGTCACATAGTGATCCACATTCTAAAGTAAGGAGGGAAACAACATGGCCCACATTGAATCAAGTTTCTGACAACAGGCTGAAATGGGCATAGGTTAAAACACCTAGTAGACTACTCAGTATAATACTGATTGAGGTTATTTTTCTAGTCATGTTTTTTATTTACTTATCTCTACTTATGGTAGAGATATTAACATTCAATTCTCTGGCAACAGATCTGGTGGACATTCCAGTGGATGGATTATCTCGGCAAAGGATAAATAAATGCTCACTATCATGGATGTAAACACATTTTTGCACCCACTTTGAGAGAAAATGTTTCTGTCAGCTCATGAAACATGGGACCAACACTTTACATGTTGTGTTTATATTTTTGTTCAGTATAAATGAAGTGTCTCGGATTTACGTACATCATAATACGAAATGTTCTGCGAACAGGTTGTATAGTTAGGCCTGATTCAGCCTGATTGATGATCGCCCTCTCTCAACATATCAAGAAAAATGAAACCCTTTGGACAAGAGCTATCACAGAGGGTAAGTGAAAAGTGGACTGGGACAGCTTGACAGCATGAGATAAAGTAAAAGGGACAAAGGGATCATTTATCAAAATGATCTGTGTCATCTGGGAAATACATTAGGCTATTGTTAATAACAATCCCTGTAAAGCATTCAAATACGAACAGGCTATTGATACAGTCCACAAATCCTGCTATCTCGCTATATTGCAGTTTCCCTTCAATAGTTCACAGGAGAAGAAAAATAAACGAAAGTCATGCAATCGACTCCTCTACATGCTGTGGTCAATACGGCATTTTGGAAATGATCAATGCTGTACAAGAGGTTAAACCCAGCTGCTGAAGTGCTCTGAATGAATGCTGCCCTGGCTCATGTGAGGTCATAGCTATCTTACACAAGAACAAGGTCTGTTTTAGTGTGTAATGTTTGAGCGGTGGTGCAGACATACTTTATTATAATCAAAAGAGAAGTAATCAGCTTTCCTAAGTGGACTGAAGCTTTGATGAAATGAATAAATGTTTTCTGATGCTCTGCACAAAGACTTTTAACTGGGTACCAATTATCTACTATTAATATCCACTATCCAGAGGTAGATTTACTGCAGTGCATGTTTGATTGATTTGACATATTGATAGAAACTCTTCCACCTCGTCAGAGAAACTAAAAACTGTATAATTCTGAAAGGTCCAATGCAGCCACTTCTATCTCAGTATCAAATCATTTCTGGGTAACAGTTAAATACCTTACTGTGATTGTTTTCAATGAAAATGGCCAAAAAGAAACAAAAACAGCTTCTTAGCAAAGAGCAATTTCTCAAGCATGAATTGTGCTATCACTGTCTGGGAGTGGTTTGAGTGGAGAGGGGAAAACTGAAAATGTGATGTTATTGGTAGAGAGATTTGGAAATCTCTTTCTTGTTGGTCTATTAACTAATATACTGCATGGTGAATTCTGAGACATCCGCATGGTCCTAAAGCTGGGACTGATTATAGACAAAATCTATGATGACTCTATGTAGCTAAATCTATGGTACCATGTGATAATAGAGTACATCCCAATACTGCCCATTCTGTCTCGATGTAACCCAAAATACATACATGTAGGACCTTTGACCCCCTAAGGTGGGCCCATAGAGATATCATTACCAATCCAATTGTTTCATACCTTAATTTGTATTGTTTTATGAAGTTAAGAATATATAAATTGCCTTAGTATGAGAAGATTAATAATAATACATCATTGACTAATTGTGCTGTGAGGCGAAGAGACATCAAAGCCAGCACATATTTTGTTATGTCTTACCGTGTTGAATGGAGCTAACTAAGCAGCTTGAAGCAGTAAATCAATGATCCTTTAACTGTTAATCAATGAAATCTCATACCTCCACTCTCAAAAGACCACTAGCCTCATTGACATCAAAAAATTAACACACAGCCTACAGAATGAGAGTTTATTCATGTCATGTAATAATTAATGTTGACATAAAGAACATGGCAGAGCGGAGGAAAGTCCAACTTCAAATTCCGGTGTCAAATACACTATATCATGGCAAATTTGTAAATGTTGAGTTTGAGTCAGTGTCAGTGTACATTTACTTTTACATATAAGTCATTTAGCAGACGCTCTAATCCAGAGCGACTTACAAATTGGTGCATTCACCTTATGATATCCAGTGGAACAACCACTTTACAATAGTGCATCTAAATCTTTTAAGGGGGGGGGGGGGAGGGGTTAGAAGGATTACTTTGTCCTATCCTAGGTATTCCTTAAAGAGGTGGGGTTTCAGGTGTCTCCGGAAGGTGGTGATTGACTCCGCTGACCTGGCGTCGTGAGGGAGTTTGTTCCACCGTTGGGGTGCCACAGCAGTGAACAGTTTTGACTGGACTGGGCTGAGTGTTATGGTCAACTCTTCTCCAAGCTCAATTATTATTTATGTACTCTATGCATGAACTACGCACTTGACTATGCATGTGTAAAAGTGTTGTTTTGAAGTCATTGTACATCTCAGGGGTATAAACACCAGGATAGTGCTGGGTCAGTCTATTTGAGCTTGCAGAGCTTGTTACAGTCGTCACAATTCACTGAGCCTAGTAATTACTATTTTATTCTCAAACCTGCTGTTAAATATATTGTTTTTGAGCAACATGGGAAGCTTCAGACTTTTGCCATTGATTTGCAGTAATCAATTGGTTATACTCCCACATCTAACACCACAAACTAGGTCCCATTGTGAGTCCATTAAGGAAACGTGACTAGAGATTGAAACAGGTTTCCATCTTTGTTACTCTCTATTCCCTTGAGGCGCTCACTATGAGTAATCCTTGTATCACACTGTCTCTTGTTCTCGCCGAGTCGCTAATATTATTTCCTGGTCTCCTTGTCACAGGCTATCTGTCTGTCCTACTATTTATTTATTTGATTATTAATTTTCTGTTCTATTCTCCTCCTCAAAAATGGTTCTGTCTCAAAACCCCTTTTCTCCTCTTCAGATGTCTTTGTTTGCCCGTCTAAAAAAACACACAGCTCTATTATTTAGGAGATTATTTAATTCAATATTTCCCATTGGCAGCCAGCTGGCACCATCAGCAGGCTTGAAATGTTCTACTTGGTAGGCCTATGCAAGCTTACTTTAGTCTTCTTTTCTTTCGTTTTTTGTCCCTCATATTTGAAACCAAAAACAATTCAGCAATGTAATAAGATATTTTATAACTTCATTGTGATAGAACATTTTGGTTCAAAGTAAATATTTTGATCATAGTAGTATTGTTTCAAATTCATTATCCTAATTAAAGTCTTATGATGAACAGAAGTGCTCCTTGTCCCTGATTGTGCATGCTGGAACTCTCTTTCTTATTGGTCTATTAACTAATATACTGCACAGTGATTTCACCACGGAAGGCCAAAACTCCCTCTCACCAAAACAGGCTGAAATTTCAGGCAGTCTTCTCAAACAGCTCTTAAACTAAAAGGGCATCATCATAATTTTCACAAATTCACAGTATTATTCCAACCTCATAGTGTGGAAATATATACATATAACACACAGGAAACCACATTTTTGACGGCCCTGGTTCTTTAACCTGTTATGTTGCACCATATACTTCAATTGATCACGTGTTGATCCTGGGTATAAATACACTAATGGCAGTATGATAATATACAACCCATTGCAAAATTAATAAACCATCTGGGATTAATAGGATCTGGGTAATTTAGTCATTACCAAAGGATATAATAAAATTGACAGTGATGTGCTATTCAGGCAATCCCTTTTCAACAAGTTGTTTAGGCAAAAAGCCCTGCAGCCTTTCAAATTTCCTCCCAAGCCATTTGTCAACATGTCCGCCAGACGTATACAGCTATTCACAGCCAGAGGAGAAGGGAAGTTTCTTTCAATTTAATTTAGTCCATGGGCCAGCAGAAAAATGTGCCCACTTTGGGATGGCAAAGGTTTGATGGTATTACATTGTTCCCCACAAGCCCCTGATCAAATCGATGTATTCTTAAAAAAGTAGCTTTTCATGTTTTTCATACCTTTATATATCTTGCTGTATGGGAGTCAATGCAATAGAATGTTCCCAGGCTGATAAAAGAATGTTGAGACAAATTGGAATGTTCAGATTCTGATTGAAAATGACTGTATCTCATCTTAAAAACCATGGGATTTGGTCCATTTTTGCTATCAGATCCAATGATTTACCTAGACTGATTCATCATTGAAACAACAATGTTACAAATAGCAGAACTACAAATTTGTTTTGGTCCAAGTCCAAGAGATCCAAATCTGGTAGCGTAGTGGTTTTAGACAGTGCCGTGTATTCATGGATGCCAAGGAAAGCCAAGCTTCACAAACATTTGACCAATAAAAAACAAAAATGTATATGTATATATATAAACTGCTCAAAAAAATAAAGGGAACACTTAAACAACACAATGTAACTCCAAGTCAATCACACTTCTGTGAAATCAAACTGTCCACTTAGGAAGCAACACTGATTGACAATAAATTTCACATGCTGTTGTGCAAATGGAATAGACAAAAGGTGGAAATTATAGGCAATTAGCAAGACACCACCAAAAAAGGAGTGATTCTGCAGGTGGTGACCACATACCACTTCTCAGTTCCTATGCTTCCTGGCTGATGTTTTGGTCACTTTTGAATGCTGGCGGAGCTCTCACTCTAGTGGTAGCATGAGACGGAGTCTACAACCCACACAAGTGGCTCAGGTAGTGCAGTTCATCCAGATTGGCACATCAATGCGAGCTGTGGCAAAAAGGTTTGCTGTGTCTGTCAGCGTAGTGTCCAGAGCATGGAGGCGCTACCAGGAGACAGGCCAGTACATCAGGAGACGTGGAGGAGGCCGTAGGAGGGCAACAACCCAGCAGCAGGACCGCTACCTCCGCCTTTGTGCAAGGAGGTGCACTGCCAGCGCCCTGCAAAATGACCTCCTGCAGGCCACAAATGTGCATGTGTCAGCATATGGTCTCACAAGGGGTCTGAGGATCTCATCTCGGTACCTATTGGCAGTCAGGCTACCTCTGGCGAGCACATGGAGGGCTGTGCGGCCCCACAAAGAAATGCCACCCCACACCATGACTGACACATCGCCAAACCGGTCATGCTGGAGGATGTTGCAGGCAGCAGAATGTTCTCCACGGCGTCTCCAGACTCTGTCACGTCTGTCACATGTGCTCATGTGCTCAGTGTGAACCTGCTTTCATCTGTGAAGAGCACAGGGCGCCAGTGGTGAATTTGCCAATCTTGGTGTTCTCTGGCAAATGCCAAACGTCCTGCACGGTGTTGGGCTGTAAGCACAACCCCCACCTGTCGACGTCGGGCCCTCATACCACCCTCATGGAGTTTGTTTCTGACCATTTGAGCAGACACATGCACATTTGTGGCCTGCTGGAGGTCATTTTGCAGGGCACTGGCAGTGAACCTCCTTGCACAAAGGCGGAGGTAGCGGTCCTGCTGATGGGTTGTTGCCTTCCTACGGCCTCCTCCACGTCTCCTGATGTACTGGCCTGTCTCCTGGTAGCGCCTCCATGCTCTGGACACTACGCTGACAGACACAGCAAACCTTTTTGCCACAGCTCGCATTGATGTGCCATCCTGGATGAACTGCACTACCTGAGCCACTTGTGTGGGTTGTAGACTCCGTCTCATGCTACCACTAGAGTGAGAGCACCGCCAGCATTCAAAAGTGACCAAAACATCAGCCAGGAAGCATAGGAACTGAGAAGTGGTCTGTGATCACCACCTGCAGAATCACTCCTTTTTTGGGGGTGTCTTGCTAATTGCCTATAATTTCCACCTTTTGTCTATTCCATTTGCACAACAGAATGTGAAATTTATTCTCAATCAGTGTTGCTTCCTAAGTGGACAGTTTGATTTCACAGAAGTGTGATTGACTTGGAGTTACATTGTGTTGTTTAAGTGTTCCCTTTATTTTTTTGAGCAGTGTATTTCGCCTCTCTGTGTGTTCTTAATTTTCCGTCAATTCGCAAGTGGCTGAATCTCACAGGAGAAATCATCAGAACGAGGGAAACAGCGCCCCTCTGTCTCAGTATGTGTAGCCCATGTATCTGATGCTGTCTTGACCAAAAGGCTATGACATGTTGCGGCCGTGGCATTTGATTGACTGATGCCAGCAAGCACTTGGCCTCCCATGATAAAAAAATATATAAAATAATTAGCCAATCAGCGTTGAGGTGAGCTCAACTGTGATTTGTCCTGGTGCATAAAAACGCCTCCCAAAGGGAGGCCAGTTTGGAGTTGGCTTCACACCAATTAAATCACATTCTAAGCAAAACTGCATTTCAGATTCTGGTCTGCTTGTGTTGATGTCCTGCAGGAGTTAGCTTTCTTAATCATCCCTTTCCTATACCATGAATGAATTTGGGGATTTGGACTTGTGGTTTTGACTTAATTCTCTCTACAGGTCAATGATTATGACGGTGATTCTGATCTAACCATAAATGTATATGTTGTGCCACTGGCCTTAGACAATTTAAGTTCAATATGTAGCCTAGATGTAGCCTAGCCATTTTAGGCTCACGTCAACTAGCTAGCTAGCTTAGCTGGTTTATTGTTGCCCATGCAAGGATGTTAGGCTAGCAAGCATTTTAGATAGGTAGCCTATGACAACAAAAACGTAAAGTGTACTGTATGACAGAGCCATAGACCGTTTTGCGAACATGAAAGAGAGGAGGATGGCATTGGCATTCATCGAGTCTACAAGTAGGGTGAGTCAACATTTTTTGTTTTACTTGTGCGTGCACACACACACACACACACACACACACACACACACACACACACACACACACACACACACACACACACACACACACACACACACACACACACACACACACACACACACACACACACACACACACACACACACACACACACACTCAGAGAGAAATCTGTACCATGGACAGCCACATGATATTTAACAACATTGATTGGACACATTTTTTTGGTATCTTTAAGGTTTTTTTCAGTGTATTTGTCACCACTTCCGCTGAAGTCGGGTCCTCTCAGTCTTCGGGCGGCGCTCGGCGGTCGCTGTCGCCGGTCTTCTAGCCATCATCGATCCACTTTTTATTTTCCATGTATTTTGTCTTGTTTTTCCTCACACCTGGTTTCAATTCCCTCAATCATTTGTTGTGCATTTAACCCTCTGTTCCCCCCATGTCTTTGTGTGGGATTATTTATTGTAAGTGCTTGTGCACGTGTTGTTTGGTGCGCGACGGGTTTTTGTACCTAATTATTCTTAATTATTCTAATTATTAGTCTTTGTGCTGACTGGCCATAACTCTGTGGTACTAAATCAGTAGTCTTGAACTTGCAGACGTGTTGCTGTGCGTTTTTGTTGCCAACCTTACTTTGCTACCTGAGAACTTTAAGTTTTTTACTTTTTAATTACCGTTTAATTTTTGCTGTGTTGCTGTGCGTTTTGTTGACAACCTTACTTTGCTACCTGACAACTTTACGGTTTTACTTTTTAATTATATTTTTAGTTTTTCCCTCAACTTTTTTTTTCATTCAACTTTTTCACTCCTGACGCTTTATCTGGACATGGTTCGTCAGCACCTTCAACAGCCAAAGCTAAGTAGTAACATTAACATGATGCCTTTAAATTGCAGTCGCTGTACTCATAATATACAGGAGAACGATCGCCTTATGGCGAGGATAGCTGTGCTGCAAGCCCAGCTTCAGACGCAATCGTTAGGCAAGGGTAATTTCAGTGTAGGAAAGGATGAAACAGCGTCTGTGCCACCAGTAAGTACAGATAGTAGTATAAATCCCCCCCCGCACAGTCCCCGCAGCCGAACAACTTTCTCATTGTTTCTGGAGGGAAATGCTGTAGGAATGCTCAACCGGTGTCGCTCATTCAGCCGACAGAAACTTTCAACTGGTTTTCCCCATTAAGCAGTGAGTCGGAGTCTGAGGCCGAGTCTTCTCTTGTCTCTACTCCTCCCGGTACGGGGTCTGAGACGCCGAAGCTTCCCACCATTAGCTCTGACAAATTGAAAACCCTAGTCATTGGCGACTCCATTACCCGCTGTATTAGACTTAAAACAAATCACCCAGCGATCATACACTGTTTACCAGGGGGCAGGGCTACCGACGTTAAGGCTAATCTGAAGATGGTGCTGGCTAAAGCTAAAACTGGCGAGTGTAGAGAGTATAGAGATATTGTTATCCACGTGGGCACCAACGATGTTAGGATGAAACAGTCAGAGGTCACCAAGCGCAACATAGCTTCAGCGTGTAAATCAGCTAGAAAGATGTGTCGGCATCGAGTAATTGTCTCTGGCCCCCTCCCAGTTAGGGGGAGTGATGAGCTTTACAGCAGAGTC
This sequence comes from Salvelinus fontinalis, assembly GCF_029448725.1. Taxonomy (NCBI): domain Eukaryota; kingdom Metazoa; phylum Chordata; class Actinopteri; order Salmoniformes; family Salmonidae; genus Salvelinus; species Salvelinus fontinalis. The sequence continues at coordinate 13,231,700 of NC_074682.1, forward strand.
TCACAACTCAATCGCTGGTTGAAAACTGTTTTCAGCCCCTCCCAAAAGATAGAATTTGTAGATAATTGGCCCTCTTTCTGGGACTCACCCACAAACAGGACCAAGCCTGGCCTGCTGAGGAGTGACGGACTCCATCCTAGCTGGATGGGTGCTCTCATCTTATCTACCAACATAGACAGGGCTCTAACTCCTCTAGCTACACAATGAAATAGGGTGCAGGCCAGGCAGCAGGCTGTTAGCCAGCATGCCAGCTTAGTGGAGTCTGCCACTAGCATAGTCAGTGTAGTCAGTTCAGCTATCCCCATTGAGACTGTGTCTGTGCCTCGACCTAGGTTGGGCAAAACTAAACATGGTGGTGTTCGCCTTAGCAATCTCACTAGGATAAAGACCTCCTCCATTCCTGACATTATTGAAAGAGATCGTGATCCCTCACATCTCAAAATAGGGCTACTTAATGTTAGATCCCTCACTTCAAAGGCAGTTATAGTCAATTAACTAATCACTGATCATAATCTTGATGTGATTGGCCTGACTGAAACATGGCTAAAGCCTAATGAATTTACTGTGTTAAATGAGGCCTCACCTCCTGGTTACACATAGTGACCATATCCCCCGTGCATCCCGCAAAGGCGGAGGTGTTGCTAACATTTACGATAGCAAATTTCAATTTACAAAAAAAAATGACATTTTCGGCTTTTGAGCTTCTAGTCATGAAATCTATGCAGCCTACTCAATCACTTTTTATAGCTACTATATAAGCACATTTTTGGTGATTTTAATATTCACATGGAAAAGTCCACAGACCCACTCCAAAAGGCTTTCGGAGCCATCATCGACTCAGTGGGTTTTGTCCAACATGTCTCTGGACCTACTCACTGCCACAGTCATACTCTGGACCTAGTTTTGTCCCATGGAATAAATGTTGTAGATCTTAATGTTTTTCCTCATAATCCTGGACTATCGGACCACCATTTTATTACGTTTGCAATCGCAACAAATAATTTGCTCAGACCCCAACCAAGGAGCATCAAAAGTTGTGCTAAAAATTCTCAGACAACACAAAGATTCCTTGATGCCCTTCCAGACTCCTTCTGCCTACCCAAGGACGTCAGAGGACAAAAATCAGTTAACCACCTGACTGAGGAACTCAATTTAACCTTGCGCAATACCCTAGATGCAGTCGCACCCATAAAAACGAAAAATATTTGTCATAAGAAACTAGCTCCCTGGTATACAGAAAATACCCGAGCTCTGAAGCAAGCTTCCAGAAAATTGGAACGGAATTGGCGCCACACCAAACTGGAAGTCTTCCGACTAGCTTGGAAAGACAGTACCGTGCAATATCGAAGAGCCCTCACTGCTGCTCGATCATCCTATTTTTCCAACTTAATTGAGGAAAATAAGAACAATCCAAAATGTATTTTTGATACTGTCGCAAAGCTAACTAAAAAGCAGCATTCCCCAAGTGAGGATGGCGTTCACTTCAGCAGTAATAAATTCATGAACTTCTTTGAGGAAAAGATCATGATCATTAGAAAGCAAATTACGGACTCCTCTTTAAATCTGCGTATTCCTCCAAAGCTCAGCTGACCTGAGTCTGCACAACTCTGCCAGGACCTAGGATCAAGAGAGACACTTAAGTGTTTTAGTACTATATCTCTTGACACAATGATGAAAATAATCATGGCCTCTAAACCTTCAAGCTGCATACTGGACCCTATTCCAACTAAACTACTGAAAGAGATGCTTCCTGTGCTCGGCCCTCCTATGTTGAACATAATAAATGGCTCTCTATCCACCGGATGTGTACCAAACTCATTAAAAGTGGCAGTAATAAAGCCTCTCTTGAAAAAGCCAAACCTTGACCCAGAAAAATATAAAAAACTATCGGCCTACATCGAATCTTCCATTCCTCTCTCAAAAAAAAAAAAAAGCTGTTGCGCAGCAACTCACTGCCTTCCTGAAGACAAATAATGTATACGAAATGCTTCAGTCTGGTTTTAGACCCCATCATAGCACTGAGACTGCACTTGTGAAGGTGGTAAATGCCCTTTTAATGGCGTCAGACCGAGGCTCTGCATCTGTCCTCGTGCTACTAGACCTTAGTGCTGCCTTTGATATCATCGATCACCACATTCTTTTGGAGAGATTGGAAACCCAAATTGGTCTACACGGACAAGTTATGGCCTGGTTTAGATCTGTTGGAAAGATATCAGTTTGTCTCTGTGAATGGTTTGTCCTCTGACAAATCAACTGTACATTTCGGTGTTCCTCAAGGTTCCGTTTTAGGACCACTGTTGTTTTCACTATATATTTTACCTCTTGGGGATGTCATTCGAAAACATAATGTTAACTTTCACTGCTATGCGGATGACACACAGCTGTACATTTTAATGAAACATGGTGAAGCCCCAAAATTGCCCTCGCTAGAAGCCTGTGTTTCAGACATAAGGAAGTGGATGGCTGAAAACGTTTTACTTTTAAACTCGGACAAAACAGAGATGCTTGTTCTAGGTCCCAAGAAACAAAGAGATCTTCTGTTGAATCTGACAATTAATCTTGATGGTTGTAAAGTCGTCTCAAATAAAACTGTGAAGGACCTCGGCGTTACTCTGGACCCTGATCTCTCTTTTAAAGAAACATATCAAGACTGTTTCAAGGAAAGCTTTTTTCCATCAACGTAACATTGCAAAAATTGAAAGAGTTTTGGCAATGTCAGACCAATTAAAACCAATGAAACCTGTTGGTGGGCATATTGGAAAATGTGTACTCTATGGTTAAATCAGAAATAGCTGGGCATCATTGTTTAGACTTTTCCTAGCTTCATGTACAGTTTAGTACACTCATTATGAAGGCATTTTGAGAAAATGTTTATCTGTACCTCTTTGCTGGATGTATGGGATTTCATATAGGGTGCAATGTACAGGGCAGGTTTCACATCACATTTCTTGATGTTAACACAATTTATAGAGTCATATTGTATATCATTTTTATTAATAGACATTAGTAAAAGCTTCTAGCATTTTTTTGTTACTCTTTAAATGCAATATATTTGAAAATGATACAAAACTCAACAATACAGACAGCATTTCTGACATATTTTTACCACTATTCTGGTAACATCTTGCTAAATACATATAACTGACATACCTGGGCCATAATGTTGTGTTGTCCTCATTGTAAACACTCATTTTAAGCCATTATTTGTCTTATTACATCAATCATTTATTCAGTTATGTCCATGCAAAATCAATGCAATTCCTCCCAATGAAATGAATGGCAGCCATCTTAAAAATAAAATAGGCTGCTGGGACTGATTATAGACAAAATCTATGATGACTCTATGTAGCTAAATCTATGGTACCATGTGATAATAGAGTACATCCCAATACTGCCCATTCTGTCTCGATGTACCCCAAAATACATACATGTAGGACCTTTGACCCCCTAAGGTGGGCCCATAGAGATATCATTACCAATCCAATTGTTTCATACCTTAATTTGTATTGTTTTATGAAGTTAAGAATATATAAATTGCCTTAGTATGAGAAGATTAATAATAATACATCATTGACTAATTGTGCTGGGAGGCTAAGAGACATCAAAGCCAGCACATATTTTGTTATGTCTTACCGTGTTGAATGGAGCTAACTAAGCAGCTTGAAGCAGTAAATCAATGATCCTTTAACTGTTAATCAATGAAATCTCATACCTCCACTCTCAAAAGACCACTAGTCTCATTGACATCAAAAAATTAACACACAGCCTACAGAATGAGAGTTTATTCATGTCATGTGATGATTAATGTTGACATAAAGAACATGGCAGAGCGGAGGAAAGTCCAACTTCAAATTCCGGTGTCAAATACACTATATCATGGCAAATTTGTAAATGTTGACTTTGAGTCAGTGTTATGGTCAACTCTTCTCCAAGCTCAATTATTATTTATGTACTCTGTGCATGAACTACGCACTTGACTATGCATGTGTAAAAGTGTTGTTTTGAAGTCATTATACATCTCAGGGGTATAAACACCAGGATAGTGCTGGGTCAGTCTATTTGAGCTTGCAGAGCTTGTTACAGTCGTCACAAATCACTGAGCCTAGTAATTACTATTTTATTCTCAAACCTGCTGTTAAATATATTGTTTTTGAGCAACATGGGAAGCTTCAGACTTTTGCCATTGATTTGCAGTAATCAATTGGTTATACTCCCACATCTAACACCACAAACTAGGTCCCATTGTGAGTCCATTAAGGAAACGTGACTAGAGATTGAAACAGGTTTCCATCTTTGTTACTCTCTATTCCCTTGAGGCGCTCACTATGAGTAATCCTTGTATCACACTGTCTCTTGTTCTCGCCGAGTCGCTAATATTATTTCCTGGTCTCCTTGTCACAGGCTATCTGTCTGTCCTACTATTTATTTATTTGATTATTCATTTTCTGTTCTATTCTCCTCCTCAAAAATGGTTCTCTCTCAATATTTCCCATCGGCAGCCAGCCGGCATCATTAGTCGGCTTGAAATGTTCTACTTGATAGGACTATGCAAGCTTACTTTAGTCTTTTTTGTTTATTTTTTTGTCCCTCACCTTTTAATCCGAAAAGAATTCAGTAACTAAACATGATCTTATATAATTTCAATGTGATAGAACATTTTTGGTTCAAAGGAAACATTTTGATCATGGGAATATTGTCCCAAATTGAAACCTTACAATAAACAGAAGAGCTCCTTGTCCCTGATAGCTCATGCTGGCCATTCTTATTTTTCTAAGGCAGGTGTTCAGCCATTTGCAGAGGTAAGCATTACCTTGAGACGTTATAGCCGATGTCAAGTGGAACAAACAAGCCAAGGAGGCAATTTAAGTTCTCATCAGAGCCTTTAACTCTGATGGCACAAAGTGTGTGGTGTCAGCACTTGGTAAATGTATCAAATGTTAGCCATAGTGTACACTCTATAGTCAAAACATGCTCCATGGTTGATCGGGAGTGACCATGGTCAGAGAAGGGTTGGGTTAAATGCAGAAAATACATTTCAGTTGAATGCATTCAGATGTGCAACTGACTAGGTATCCTCTTTCCTTCCATACAGTAACAGTAACTCTAAGTAGATAAAACATGAAAGATATGTGTTTTGAATTACATGTTATAAAACGGTGATTTCCCGCTATGCAATTTGATTGATTACAAATGTGTGTTCCAGCCTATCTATGCAAAATGTCAAGCCAGACACACTGGTCTGATCACACATCTGGCATCATGCATACATTAATTCCAAACAGTCACACATAACATTTAACATACAAGCTATTGACATCTGAGTCAATATTTTTTAAACTCAAAAATATTTGAGTTTATTCAAGGGCATACTGTGGTTCTCTTAAATTGTTTCCTATCTTTGGTGTAATTTAGCTATTCGAAATCCAAACCTCAGCCTTAACACAGAACTCCATTCAACATTTTGAAAGGTATTATTATCACGTTTCAGGTATGACCCAGATGCAGACAGTGTCGAAGAAACAAATGTTTATTTCTAATACAGGGGCAGGGAAACGACAGGTCAAAGGCAGGCATGGGCCAGTAATCCAGAGAAGGTGCAAAGGGTCCAGAACGGCAGGCAGTCGCAGGGTCAGGGCAGGCAGGGGTCAATAATCCAGAGAGGGTGCAAAGGGTCCAGAACGGCAGGCAGTCTCAGGGTCAGGGCAGGCAGGGGTCAATAATCCAGTGAGGTGGGACAAGATATAGAACCGCAGGCAGGCTCAGGGTCAGGCAGAAGGGTCTAAACCGGGAAGGACTAGTAAACAGGAGCAAGAAACAGACAGGAGCAGGGGACCAAACGCTGGTAGGTTCACAAACAAAATGAACTGGCAGCAGACAAACAGAGAATACAGGTATAAATACACAGGGGATAATGGGGAAGATGGGTGACACCTGGAGGGGGGTGGAGACAAGCACAAAGACAGGTGAAACAAATCAGGGTGTGACAAGTTTTCCCTTTCAAGGGTTGGTAGTAGCTGTTGGAGTTGGCCTGCTTGACTCTTCTACATTGTTGAGCATACAGTAATACCTATGACCTGTGGTCCCAATCACAATTGTGTTTCTCGACATTCATTCCGGCTAGCCAAGGAATGTAATCCCTTCCCAAATTGTATTCTGATGTAACCATAACAGTGGAAAAATGCCCAAATTCTGAAGGGTCTGTTGAGTAGCATTTTTGAAATTGTTCTTGCAAGAAATGTATTATGAGAGAAGCAACACACCTTGCCTCCACAGAGGACAACTAACTCTTGAGTTTGTGTATTTGCCTTGCGTTGAGGGTTTATTTATATATCTGTTAAAGAGGCAACATCACACAGTCCCTTCTTATTATAATCATACACTTCTTAGACAGCCGGAAAACTTCAACACCAAACTTCACCCATCTTGTTCAATTTGATCATTGCTATCAAGACGTAAAGTTGACGAAATCAAAACCGTGATCCACTCAGAATCTCTAATCTAGTGTGGCTTGTATTTGATTTCCTTTGCAGCTGGTCCACATTTGTCATCCTGTAATATTTATCATTCCTGAGCCTTTACCATTTCAGAACATTTGTCATTCTGGAACACTGCTTGTCATCTCCCTGCCTGGTCCCTTTGGCAATTTTTCTTTGTCTATTTGACTCACAAGACAGCCCTACTGTATGCACTACTCCTCTCAAAATCTGGATGTAACACTACTGCTGCTGCAGATGTATTCACAAATACCCCTGCAGTATGGACATTTATGGCGGCGTTACTTCATCATGTGAATATCAGATAGAAATAGCTGTCCTTGGAGACATCTCTGTGGGGGTGTGTCCTTTGAAAGAGAATCCAAATTATTGTTAGGGGAGAGAAACAGATTTGACCTTTAGAGACATGTCTAGAGAATCCGAGATACACCATTTGAAATAAGCCAAATTCGATCTGGAAATGAAATGACTAATTGCAACAGAGGGCTTCAATTCCCATTTCTCATTATTTATGTTGACTGCGTGGCCCTGGGTATAGAAGTGAGTGAATTCTACAACGTTTTCCTCTAATGAAATGAAATGGAGTTGATGGAGTTGCCAACACACCCTGAACAGTATAGGAGCAGTCTTAAGTTGTATAATAAGGCACACTAAGGTAGAGGCTTTGTATGCACTGATATTTAGTTTCATGTTTTTTCTGTTGTTCATTTAATATATTGTATGTCCATTTATAAATATCCAGAAAATGTGCTTTTCAGCTTTTTTCGCAGTTTAAAGTGCTGTTGATTCCCAGGGGTTATCCATTTTTGATGAGTGCTTTGGGTTACAGTCCCAGTCTATGCTTTTAAACCATCTAAAAGGAACAAAGAGGTTTGAGTGCAAATTGCCTTTGTTTTTCTCATTTAGATGCGAGTATTGCTGAATACTTGCAGAATACACATTGGTAATGGTGAAAGGAAATCTAAGTTCAACAAATACTTCTTACTACTGTAACGGCAGTCTATTTCTTCCTCCTCCTCGGACGAGGCGAGAAGGATCGGAGGATCAATGTGCAAAGTGGTAAGTTTACATGATTTTAATATTCACGAAAACAAGACACGATACAAAATAACAAACGAACTAACCGTAACAGTCCCGTGTAGCACAAACACTGACACAGGAAACAACCACCCACAAAATCCCAACACAAAATAAGCCACCTATATATGATTCCCAATCAGAGACAACACAAAACATCTGCCTCTGATTGAGAACCGTATTAGGCCAAACATAGAAACGGACAAACTAGACACACAACATAGAATGCCCACCCAGCTCACGTCCTGACCAACACTAAAACAAGCACAACACACAAGAACTATGGTCAGAACGTGACAACTACATAGTAACTTAGGACTCTCATAGGACTCTTAACTATTTTCTTGCACCTTCAACTCACACATTCCTCTCATCCGAAGACACTGGATTGTCTGTTGTTGTGAATGTGCCATCTGAAGATTTGAGAGTGTCCTAAGCCTAACTATCCGGTGAACTTGTCACATTTACACCCGCTCCCCGGCGCTCGACGTCGGCAGTTTATTAATTATTATGCAGACCTGCCACCATCGTTACACGCACCTGCGCCTCATGAGACTCACCTGGACTCCCTCACCTTCCTGATTACCACCTCTATATCTGTCACTCCCTTTGGTTCTTTCCTCTATTTCTGTGTTTCATGTCTGTACGCTACTCTTGTTTTGGTCTATATTCCGTTATTTATTAAATTCACTCTCTGTACTTGCTTCCCGATTCTTAGCATACACGTTACAGAATAACGCCTCACCAAAGGGAAGCAACAGGGATATATATATTTTTTTACTGCTGACGTCAGTTCCAAGTGCCGCTGCCGAAACAACCGGGGATGCCTCAGCTGGTTCGACAGGTTTTCAAGCGTCAGTTGGCTCGTCAGGCTCCCGTGCCTCAGCCGGCTCTACAGGTTTCCGCACCACAGCGGAAGCGACTGGCCCGCTCCTGGTCCTCGGGACCGTCCCTCTGGTTGCCGTCCTGCAGCCGCGCATCAGAGAGGGGGTATTGTCACGTCTACTCCCGCTCCCCCTGTACTTGCTTCCCAACTCTTAGTGTACACGTTACAGAACTGGGCAGAAATCACAGTTCACAGTGATGATTCAGCCAAGGTGCCTTGCGACAAGAAAGGCCAAAGCCTGACAGTTTGCTATGTGGGAGCAAACCAACAGACCAAAGTGGAAAGATGGTCAGCTGTTTAAAATAGCTTTGTGTATCCGATGAAGGATATTAACCTATGCTTGGACAAGAACCCGGTATGTTTCTGAACCTGTTGTGGTGACAAACCACATCCCCATTGATATAATGAAGTGAGCTGGTTATTCCCTTGTTTTTGATTGTCTGGTGCATGGCTGCCCTTTACCCAGGGTGATTGTGACAGCCAGAGTATGTTGAGTCAGGATCTGAAAGGAGCTGCCCATAGAATCATAAAACTAAGCACAACTCTGGTGTGGAGATGGGGCTATTACTATGGTACAATTTAGGGGTGACAGTTTGTCTATGAAGTTTCCTCCTAGGGCTACAGATCTCCAACTGCACTTCAGAAACTGGAGTAAGGCTTTTACAGTAGTCAAACCAGTTGCCATAGAAACCAATCAAGGGGTTTGAATTTCAATATCAAAAGCAACATAATTATTTGGCATGTGGAGAAATGATCTTTCCAGTAGCAGCTCTAACTCAGGGGTGTTGTCATTGTCTTATATCAGATAAGACAGTGACAGCATTGGAGCAATCTGACGTAAGACAATGGGGTGTAGTGCAAGCCATTGCCAAGAAACATTCCAAACAGAAAAGTTGTTTTCTGTTTACTTGCTAGCTTATCTGAAGTTATTGAAATATGTGATCTGTGTTCCACCATAGTTATTCCCGAAGGCACCTTGGTGAGCATCATCCAGTGAATTCATAATTATATTAGACAGTGGGCACTGTCCTGGTCCCTGAAGGCTTACTGCATAATCATGGTACAGTATAAGCAATAACGCAGGTACCCACAACATGGTTCAGGTTACTTCTCCTGAAAGCTTTTACCAACAAGCAACCTTTAGGGAGTCAGCTCTGGGGGGGGGGGGGGAATCACTTGAATATTGTGTGGGTGGGAAATGTTTGGTTGAGATGAATGTGAAACATGCTATTAAACTATACCACTAGGCACTCTCAAAGTCCCGTTTTTGAACATAACAATTCAGCTTCCATGATAACATGATGTGGTGTTAAGGTGTCATGTTCACTGTCAATAACGAAGATGTGCCTCTAGGAAGAGGGATCACAGGTGTTTAATTGTTCAGATATTGTGTTTACCCAGGAGCATATACAAGCAGATTACATAAATGATGATTAAAAGTAAACCCTGCTGAGAGTATTATCAATTCTCAACAAATTACTCCTTTTGTACTTGCACACATACGTATCTCCTATTTATTTTGGAGGTGGGATGCAATCTTCTGCCTTTAAAAATGCTATCTCTATACAAAGCACCTTTGTGATGGACGGTTCAAGTAAAGTGCAACCACAAATGCACCCCTAAGACTACCATCTCTGCACTTCTGCATGGCTTCAGTTATGGCTAAAGTTTCTTCATACAGATGAACCAGAAAGCCTGATTAACACTGCCAGACTCTGCCCTGCTTCCCAGTCAGGTTTCATACAACTTCTGCACTTGTACATTTCACCCTGCACTTCTCCAGAGAGTAGCAAGGATGTACCCTTGTATACACTTAGCCTTTGCTGCAATCCCTTTAGCATGGCAAGGCTGTCTCTATTTCCACTTCCACGGTAAATGAATGTGCATAGATCAGCGGCCTATTTGTCCCCAGCTCTGCAGGCTGAGATTGCTGTTTCCGGCCCTGAGGATGCAGCCCGACCCCACTCCAGCCATAGCGTTTGCAATGTGTGGAGAATAATGGGCAGACTCGCTGGTGCTGTGAGCATGCCAATGCCAAATCTGCTATCCATGTGGTTCTCCAAGCATACAAACTGTGGACGGGTGGGCCCCAAAAAACCTCCACACTTGTTCGGAGGGGGTATGTGAGTAAGCAAACTTGATGGAACACAGACTGACATCCTCTGGTTTTGTTTGGAGGAAGAACAGTACTTCCCCATGATTTAGAGCCTGATGACAGTCCTCTGTCACAATCATTCAGGGCTTAGACGGACAAATTAACAGGGGAAAGAAATTGTATTCCAATAGGCAGACATATATTTTGCACTTCAAATCTCAGCTAGTAACTAAAAGTAGTGCAATGTAAAAAAAAGAAAGAAAAGAAAATGTTGTTTTTCAACACTACAGATTCTTTCACGATTGCCATTTCTAAAGCCTTTAACAGATAACACGATTGATATCTGCAAGGCATTCCAAATATATCCAAGGCTTTCATAGAAGTTGGGGACATCATAGTGGAATTAAAGGAACAAGACATGAAAGGGTACTGTCAGCAAACTCCCAAACAAAATGTCAACATATTTGGTATCTTAATTGCCCTCGTTGCTGCACACTCCAAAGAACATCCACCATTCTGCTGTGATGTCATTATTGTTAGCGGAAAGCCAGCATCATACGACTCCATTCTCAGATCGCACTCCAAGGCTTGTTATGTGAAAAGTAGTGTGGTCATAGGATTTCTAAAAAGCCTGAAGTGTATTGCAGTCTTAACAGAACAGGATTTTACACAGAGAGGCTCTGAGATTGAGTCGGCAGTATACCATCCATCCCCCCATGTTGGAACAACCTACTAACACTGTGATATACAGTGGTGGCTGGTGGCACTTCAAATGGGGAGGACGGGCTCATAGTAGTAGCTGGAAGGGATTGAATGGAATGGTCTCAAACACATCAAACACTTGGTTTCCATGTGTTTGATACCATTCCATTGACTTCATTCCATCATTATTATGAGCCGTCCACCTCTCTCCAGCCTCCTCTGATGAGATATGATGATGGAGCAGAGAACATGTGAATGTGAGAATGCATTTGGAATGCATTGCTAGGGAACTTAGGGTTGTGTGTGACTTGTGTGAGATGTGATTGATTGTGTTGTTATTGCTAAGGACTCTCTTCCGGCGGCCTCCGGGACCCTTTTCGATCCATCTACTGTCTGTTTGTACTGCTGCTCATAAATTTTACAGCTGCACTGGGACCTGCTGGGAGCTTAAACAATTGCTTTATTGATGAATTCCCTCATACAAGGAAGAGCACCACAGCGCAGAATGAGACTTGACGCCACAAGCATCTATTTTTTAACTGTCATTGTTTGAGCAGAAGTAAATGTTTGCATTTATTTAGTTCTGAGCATTGTCCTTTAAAGTTAAGAATAGCAGTAATAAACTGTATGTACTACATCAGGTATTGTGCTGTCCTTGCTTAGTGACGGGATAGGAGTCACAGTCTGTAATAACACATACGTCTTCCCACCCCTTGACTTTTCCACATTTTGTTGTGTTACAGCCTGAATTTAAAATTGATTAAATTGAGATTTTTTTTGTCACTGGCCTACACACAATACTCCATAATGTCAAAGTGGAATTATGTTGTTCAAATATTTACAAATTAATTCTAAATGAAAAGCTGAAATGTCTGGAGTCAATAAGTGTTCCTTCGACCCCTTCGTTATGGCAAGCCTAAATAAAATCAGGATTCAAAATGTGCTTAACAAATCACAATAAATTGTCTGGACTCACTTTGTTTGAAATAATTGTGTTTAACATGATTTTTGAACGACTAACTCATCTCTGTACCCAACACATACAATTATCTGTAAGGTCCCTCAGTTGAGCAGCGGATTTTAAACACAGATTCAACCACTAAGTCCAGGGATGTTTTCCAATGCCTTGCAAAGAAGGGCACCTATTGGTAGACGGGTTTAAATTTAAAAAAAGCAGACATTGAATATCCCTTTGAGCATGCTGAAGTTATTAATTACACTTTGGATGGTGTATCAATAAGCCCAGTCACTAAAAAGATACAGGTCTTTCCTAACTCAGTTTTTCCTAACTCAGAGAGGAAAGAAACTGCTCAGGAATTTCACCATGAGGCTAATGGTAACATTAAAACAGTTACAGAGTTTAATGGCTTTGATAGGTGAAAACTGAGGATGGATCAACAACATTGTAGTTACTCAACAATACTAACGTAATTGACAGAGTGAAAAGAAGGAAGCCTGTACAGAATAAAAATATTCCAAAACACGCATCTGCAACAAAAGCACTAAAGTAATACTTCAAAAATATGTGGCAAAGCAATTCACTTTTTGTCCTGAAAGAAAGTGTTATGTTTGGGGCATATCGAATACAAAACATTACTGAGTACCACTCTCCATATTTTCAAGCATAGTGGTAGCTGCATCATGTTATGGGTATCCTTGTAATTGTGAGTTACTTTCAAAGAAGACAGTGAATGTTCCTGAGTGGCCGAGTTGCAGTTTTTACTTAAATATAAATCTACTTGAAAATCTGTCAAGACTTGAAAATGGCAGTCTAGCAATGATCAACAACCAACTTGACAGAGCTTGAAGAAACATTGTACAATCCAGGTGTGCAAAGCTCTCAGGGACTTATGCAAAAAGACTCACAGCTGTAATCACTGCCAAAGATGATTCTATCATGTACTGACTCAGGGGTGTGAATACTTATGTAAATAAGATACTTCTGTATTTCATTTTCAATAAATTTGCTAACATGTCTAAAAACATGTTTTCACTGTCATTATGGGGTAGTGTGTAGATACCTGAGAAAAAAAACGGGATTTAATCCAATTTGAATTCAGACTGTGACACATCCATGTGGAATAAATCAAGGGGTATGAGTGGTATCTGAAGGCACAGCATTCAGGCAGTAACACATCAATGTGGAATATGCCAAGGGGTATAAGTGCTATCTGATGGCACTGAATTCAGACTGTAACACGTCAATGTGGAATAAATCAAGGGGTATGAGTGCTATCTTGAAGGCACTGTACACTGAAATATATATATGAAGTAGAGTTCAGATAGACTGCTAGGCTAGATATCAGAGGTTGTACATGTTCAAACAATATCGATCACATTTCTGATACTATAGCTCATATTTAATATGAGAGCCTGTTGCACATGATTGGTTTACAGATAGGAAATGACTGCTTCATTAGCCAGTGAAGTCAATTAAAAGTCATAATAGACAGAGCCACACAGCTAGTGGGAAAGTAGGCTTCATTCTCCCTATAATTATTGCTATAATGGAGAGGCGTGGAATGCTCATTCTATTTTCAACATGCCACCGAATAACTCTTTTCTGCACATTTAGTGTTAAATGTGTTTTTACCTCACCGCTACCTGAAAATGTATGCAAAGCTCTTATTCTGAAAGCACTGTCTTTTAGAGAAACTAAGTTGCAGTGTTTATTAGGGATTAGCATAAACCCTCAATGAAATTGTTCAGATGACACTCTGCCTACCTTTTGTTGATCATTCACATTGAGAGTGTTCATTGTAGAACAATAAACAAAAAGTGTTCTCCTATGGAGACAGCCGAAGAATCATTCTGGAACCCTTTTTTCTAAGAGTGTATAGTATTGTTGGATTAAAAAAAATAATAATTATGAGAGATCCTGGTGAGGTTTTAACAACCAGTAATAAAAAGATTATGTTACAGAAAGAGGATTAGGCTGCTTAAGAGACTGTGACATGCATATAGCTACACTGAGGTGTGTGTGGAGATACCCTGTGTCATTGCATCCATAGCAGCAGCTGGTCATTCTGACTTAGAGGAGCAATTAGGCTTCCGTGCCTTGCTCAAGGGCACACTGACAGATGCTTTGCCTGTTTGGCTCGGGGATTCCAACCAGCGGCCTTTTGCTTACTGGCCCAACGCTCTTAACTACAAATGCACACAGATCAAGCCAGTCACAGCCACCTCTTGCAACCAACAATTCTGCAAGGCATTTACTGTTTAAGAATAAATATTGCAAGCAAAACATGTTTAATTCTTGCAAGGATCAGCTAGAGGCGCATGGCGAGTCAACAGGGGGCTGGGGAAATGGAATGCTGAAATATTTATCTGAGCGTTGCATATTCAGCTGAGGGTCCTTTGTGAGTGCCTGTGTGATCTTCCGCAACACGTTCACAAATTAAATATTTATCGCATTTAAATAAATAGGCGAGTGGCAGGCCCTGGTGAGAGGGGGGATGCCTGGGTGAAAAAGGAGAGCAGTGAGTGGTGTGCTATCAGGGATGATTGGTGTCCCAGGAGGAGTGGGTGTGTTGAACCTGTCAATGTGTAGATATGAGTCTAACCACAGTATATTCCTCATTCTCACAGAGTGGAATCAGCCTCAGTGTAAACAGCACATTGTAGCTTCAGAGAGCTGGAGAGGTACACAGAGACGTGTCATCATATCTCTCTCTGTAGCTGAAAAACTACAGCGGGGAGAATATGCCACACAGCAGAGATATAGGCCTATGTGAGAATATAGATTTTCCACTACATTAATATTTCACAAACATATTAACCAAATAACTAGCCCCTGAGGGCCTGTGACCTCTGCAAATGGCAACACTCATTTGGGTCATTCCTAGTTCTGTGTTGAATTTTGATTTAGCCGCAAAAAGCCAAAGTAAGTGACTGTCATGGGTGGAATGAAGTTGCATTGACAGCCTCAAGAATGAAAATCATCTGCCAAGTTTAGTCAAGTTCTCCCTAACATTACTTAAAACTGTAAAGGGAAGTCGATTTGTGTGGTTTGGTCTACCACTTCCAGGTTGAAAGTCAACATCGTATTCCCTTAATTTCTTCTGAAGAGTTTGTGAACATCAAATCTGCAAAGAACTTCCCACAGGCCATGTCAGAATGGCTGGTGATATCATTTTCCCTTGCCATGCAGGAAGACCATGTTCACTTATCGCCAACCAAACTCTATTAATCCACCAACTAATTTAAGTCTGTCAAATTGTGCATGAACATTTACAAATGTAAAACAGCGAAACCATTGTTTTCCATTTATAAAGCTTGTGAAGAGAAGGATTTGTACTGTAGGCCTACGTGAACCAGCCCTTTTTATGAAGCCCTTGCTATGAGCCTGTGTATGAAACCAACAGCCTGAAACAGCTTTGTTCTGCTGAGACGATGAAGTGATACTTTGAAAAGGGCCAACCTGCTGAGCGGAGGACATCTAAAATGAGCCAAACATAATCAGCAATTATAATTGTCAGTATGTGGGAGTGTTTTACGTGAGGGAAGATAACTCTCCATCCACGAAATAGCTAGTATGTGTCAGAATGACTATTGATTAGAAGATCTCGGCTTGCACCCCGCATAACTGAGATCTATCCACTGAGGTAGGACACACTCAGTTTGACAGTTCAGAGTATTTCAAAGAATACGTGTCAAAATATGATTTGAAACATCTATGGCCCAGTTCAGATAGAACAGCCAAGACGAGACGGTTTTATGCAGTTTTAAAACGAAGTTTGCTTGATCTCAACAGTCTTGTTTTAGAACGTCTCATGTTAGCTGCTGGAGTTGAAGATTCAACGTGTTAAATCCGAGCAAAAGACTTGAGACGAGACGGGTCCATTTAGACAGAGAACAGTGCACTGAAGTTGTGTGTTTAGCCAGGCACCTAGCTAGTTAACCAAGCAGACAGCTAGCTAGCTATTTTTCCGCAGTTATCTAGTCTAGCTTGCTGATATTTATCTGACAAGTCAAAGTGTGCTCTGTTTTTGGTGCATGTATTTCATGATACTAATTTGCTAAAACACCTTGCTTCCATAAGTGGCAACTTTGTTTCAAAGTTTCACCACTTCATTTTAAAGAGGCACCGTTACCGTGGAAACTTTTTGATCTGAATGCCCCATCTGCAGCTGTTCTACAACACCAAATGTTTCTCCTTATGTCAGCTGTTGTGTTTGAACCGGGCTTATGTAAGTATGTTTCTAGATAATATGGTGCCATGGTGTCAAATGTGGCATGTTTCAATCCATACAAAAAGATACATGGGTAAAATGTCCTGTAGCCTAGATTCAACGCATACAAGCATAGGTCACAGGGGTCAGAGGAGGGATCAGATCTGTTGCTTTCATGGGCATCTAGTTTTCCTTTGGAAAGGGCCCGTTTAAATGGACCTATAAAGAACATTTACAACAACATAACTTCACTCTCCCCTCGTTATACTTGGTATGGACTTCCTGATGGTGAGAAGGTATATCTTACACACCCAGATGCATTCCTTTCCAGACTCTCAATGCTTCTGTAAGCACCAAAATGAAAAAATATTATTGTATAATATGGTATAAATACTATAGAATTCACTGTAGTGTTTATGCAGACATTACAGTTTACTATTGTATAAATACTGTAGTAAAATAACTGTAGTATATACACTATAGTAATTCATGTAGTGTTTTTGCAGCTTGTAGTACACAGTAGTATTTACTGTAGTGTTTTTGTGGACTGTAGTATACTGTAGTGTTTTGCGGACATTACTATACTGTTTTTGTTTCATTATATCTGACATACAAGTGGAGGCAAAAAAAATTAAAGGGCACATTTTCCATAACCTGTAGGTAGGTAGGTAGAACTTCTGCTCTTTTGTATAACATGTATGTAACACAAATCCAATTTTACAACAGGTGTAGTCCTTACCATGAAATGCTTACTTACAAGCCCTTAACCACCAATGCAGTTCAAGAAATAGAGTTAAGAAAATATTTACTAAATAAACAAAATAAAAAGTAACACAATAAAATACATAACAATAACGAGTCTATATACAGCGGGTACCGGTACCGAGTCAATGTGCGGGGGGTATAGGTTAGTCGAGGTAATTTGTACATGTAGGTAGGGTTAAAGTGAATATACAGAGAGTAGCAGCATTGTAAAAACGGGGGTCAATGTAAATAGTCCGGGTGGGCGTTTGAGTAATTGTTCAGCAGTCTTATAGCTTGGGGGTAGAAGCTGTTAAGGATCCTTTTGGACCTAGACTTGGCGCTCCGGTACCGCTTGCAATGCAGTAGCAGAGAGAACAGTCTATGACTTGGGTGACTGGAGTCTGACAATTTTTTGGGCCTTCTTCTGACACCGCCTATTATATAGGTCCTGGGTGGCAGGAAGCTTGGCCCCAGGAAGCTTGGCCCCTTATGGTCGGATGCCGAGCAGTTGCCATACCATTCTATTCTATGATCTCCTACAACATTCTATAGTAAGTACTACACATGATCAAGAGATAGTACAGTGTGCAGTATACTACAAGGTAACTAGTATTTTTTCATGTACGCAATAGGAGGTATAAACGGTAGCATGTTATGGCTGACTGACAGGCTCTGAAAATAATAGCAAAAGAAATGCAGGTTTTAAGACGCCTGGGAAAAACAAAACACTTTGTAAAGACATACAGTTGAAGTTGGAAGTTTACATACACCTTAGCCAAATACATTTAAACTCAGTTTCACAATTCCTGACATTTTATCCCAGTAAAAATTCCCTGTCTTAGGTCAGTTAGGATCACCACATTATTTTAAAGATATGAAATGTCAGAATAACAGTAGAGAAAATGATTTATTTCAGCTTTTATTTCTTTCATCACATTCCCAGTGTGTCAGAAGTTTACATACACTCAATTAGTATTTGGTAGCATTGACTTTAAATTGTTTAACTTGGGTCAAACGTTTCGGGTAGCCTTCCACAAGCTTCCCACAATAAGTTGGGTGAATTTTGGCCCATTCTTCCTGACAGAGCTGGTGTAACTGAGTCAGGTTTGTAGGCCTCCTTGATCGCACACGCTTTTTCAGTTCTGCCCACAAATTTTCTATGGGATTGAGGTCAGTGCTTTGTGATGGACACTCCAAATACCTTGACTTTGATGTCCTTAAGCCATTTTGCCACAACTTTGGAAGTATGTTTGGGGTCATTGTCCATTTGGAAGACCCATTTTCAACCAAGCTTTAACTTCCTGACTGATGTCTTGAGATGTGGCTTCAATATGTCCACATAATTTTGCTTCCTCATTAAGCCATCTATTTTGTGAAGTGCACCAGTCCCTCCTGCAGCAAGCACCCCCACAACATGATGCTGCCATCCCCGTGCTTCATGGTTGGGATGGTGTTCTTCGGCTTGCAAACCTCCCCCTTTTTCCACCAAACAAAGCGATGGTCATTATGGCCAAACAGTTCTATTTTGTTTCATCAGACCAGAGGACGTTTCTCCAAAAAGTACGATCTTTGTCTCCATGTCCAGTTGCAAACTGTAGTCTGGCTTTTTTATGGCGGTTTTGGAGCAGTGGCTTCTTCCTTGCTGAGTGGCCTTTCAGGTTATGTCGATATAGGACTCGTTTAACTGTGGATATAGATACTTTTGTACCCGCTTCCTCTAGCATCTTCATCTTTTGCTGTTGTTCTGGGATTGATTTGCACGTTTCGCACCAAAGTACGTTCATCTCTAGGTGTAACAGTTTCTCTCCTCCTCTTCATCTGAAGAGGAGGAGTAGGGATCAGACCAAAATCCAGCGTAGGTTGAATCCATAATGATTTATTTAAAGACGAAGACGAACACGAAAAACACTTGGAAAATTACAAAACGGCGTGGACAGACCTGAACATGTGAACTTACATAAACACGAGAACGCACGAACAGGAACAGACTAACCAAACGAACGAAAACGAAACAGTCCCGTGTGGTGCGACAGACACAGACACAGGAACAATCACCCACAAACAAACAGTGTGAACAACCTACCTTAATATGGTTCTCAATCAGAGGAAACGTAAAACACCTGTCCCTGATTGAGAACCATATCAGGCCAATAGACAATGAACCTAAACATAGAAACACATAACATAGAATACCCACCCCAACTCACGCCCTGACCAACTAAACACATACAAAAACAAGGAAAACAGGTCAGGAACGTGACCCTAGGAGACAAAATTTTTAATTTTTTTATTTCACCTTTATTTAACCAGGTAGTTGAGAACAAGTTCTCATTTGCAACTGCGACCTGGCCAAGATAAAGCATAGCAGTGTGAACAGACAACAACACAGAGTTACACATGGAGTAAACAATAAACAAGTCAATAACATGGTAGAAAAAAGAGAATCTATATACAATGTGTGCAAAAGGCATGAGGTAGGCAATAAATCGAGTAATTACAATTTAGCAGATTAACACTGGAGTGATAAATCATCAGATGATCATGTGCAAGAAGAGATACTGGTGTGCAAAAGAGCAGAAAAGTAAATAAATAAAAGCAGTATGGGGGGTGAGGTAGGTAAATTGGGTGGGTAGTTTACAGATGGACTATGTACAGCTGCAGCGATCGGTTAGCTGCTCGGATAGCAGATTTTTAAAGTTGTTGAGGGAGATAAAAGTCTCCAACTTCAGAGATTTTTGCAATTCGTTCCAGTCGCAGGCAGCAGAGAACTGGAAGGAAAGGCGTCCAAATGAGGTTTTGGCTTTAGGGATGATCAGTGAGATACACCTGCTGGAGCGCGTGCTACGGGTGGGTGTAGCCATCGTGACCAGTGAACTGAGATAAGGCGGCACTTTACCTAGCATAGCCTTGTAGATGACCTGGAGCCAGTGGGTCTGACGACAAACATGTAGCGAGGGCCAGCCGACTAGGGCATACAGGTCGCAGTGGTGGGTCGTATAAGGTGCTTTAGTAACAAAACGGATGGCACTGTGATAGACTGCATCCAGTTTGCTGAGTAGAGTATTGGAAGCTATTTTGTAGATGACATCGCCGAAGTCGAGAACCGGTAGGATAGTCAGTTTTACTAGGGTAATTTTGGCGGCGTGAGTGAAGGAGGCTTTGTTGCGGAATAGAAAGCCGACTCTAGATTTGATTTTGGATTGGAGATGTTTGATATGAGTCTGGAAGGAGAGTTTGCAGTCTAGCCAGACACCTAGGTACTTATAGATGTCCACATATTCTAGGTCGGAACCGTCCAGGGTGGTGATGCTAGTCGGGCGTGCGGGTGCAGGCAGCGAACGGTTGAAAAGCATGCATTTGGTTTTACTAGCGTTTAAGAGCAGTTGGAGGCCACGGAAGGAGTGTTGTATGGCATTGAAGCTCGTTTGGAGGTTAGATAGCACAGTGTCCAAGGAAGGGCCGGAAGTGTACAGAATGGTGTCGTCTGCATAGAGGTGGATCAGGGAATCGCCCGCAGCAAGAGCAACATCATTGATGTATACAGAGAAAAGAGTCTGCCCGAGAATTGAACCCTGTGGTACCCCCATAGAGACTGCCAGAGGACCGGACAACATGCCCTCCGATTTGACACACTGAACTCTGTCTGCAAAGTAGTTGGTGAACCAGGCAAGGCAGTCATTAGAAAAGCCGAGGCTACTGAGTCTGCCGATAAGAATATGGTGATTGACAGAGTCGAAAGCCTTGGCCAGGTCGATGAAGACGGCTGCACAGTAATGTCTTTTATCGATGGCGGTTATGACATCGTTTAGTACCTTGAGCGTGGCTGAGGTGCACCCGTGACCGGCTCGGAAACCGGATTGCACAGCGGAGAAGGTACGGTGGGATTCGAGATGGTCAGTGATCTGTTTGTTGACTTGGCTTTCGAAGACCTTAGATAGGCAGGGCAGGATGGATATAGGTCTGTAACAGTTTGGGTCCAGGGTGTCTCCCCCTTTGAAGAGGGGGATGACCGCGGCAGCTTTCCAATCCTTGGGGATCTCAGATGATACGAAGGAGAGGTTGAACAGGCTGGTAATAGGGGGTGCGACAATGGCGGCGGACAGTTTCAGAAATAGGGGGTCCAGATTGTCAAGCCCAGCTGATTTGTATGGGTCCAGGTTTTCCAGCTCTTTCAGAACATCTGATATCTGGATATGGGTAAAGGAGAAGCTGGGGAGGCTTGGGCGAGTAGCAGCGGGGGGGAGGGGCTGTTGGCCAAGGTTGGAGTCGCCAGGAGGAAGGCATGGCCAGCCATTGAGAAATGTTTGTTGAAGTTTTCGATTATCATGGACTTATCAGTGGTGACCGTGTTACCTAGCCTCAGTGAAGTGGGCAGCTGGGAGGAGGTGCTCTTGTTTTCCATGGACTTTACAGTATCCCAGAACTTTTTGGAGTTCCAGGATGCAAATTTCTGCTTGAAAAAGCTGGCCTTTGCTTTCCTGACTGACTGCGTGTATTGGTTCCTGACTTCCCTGAGCAGTTGCATATCGCGGGGGCTCTTCAATGCTATTACAGTTCGCCACAGGATGTTTTTGTGCTGGTCGAGGGCAGTCAGGTCTGGAGTGAACCAAGGGCTATATCTGTTCTTGGTTCTGCATTTTTTGAACGGAGCATGCTTGTTTAATATGGTGAGGAAGTAACTTTTAAAGAATGACCAGGCATCCTCAACTGACGGGATGAGGTCAATATCTTTCCAGGGTACCCGGGCCAGGTCGATTAGAAAGGCCTGCTCGCAGAAGTGTTTTAGGGAGCGTTTGACAGTGATGAGGGGTGGTCGTTTGGCCGCGGACCCGTGGCGGATACAGGCAATGAGGCAGTGATCGCTGAGATCTTGATTGAAGACAGCAGAGGTGTATTTGGAGGGCAAGTTGGTCAGGATAATGTCTATTAGGGTGCCCATGTTTACGGATTTAGGGTTGTACCTGGTGGGTTCCTTGATGATTTGTGTGAGATTGAGGGCATCAAGCTTAGATTGTAGGACTGCCGGGGTGTTAAGCATATCCCAGTTTAGGTCACCTAACAGAACAAACTCTGAAGCTAGATGGGGAGCGATCAATTCACAGATGGTGTCCAGGGCACAGCTGGGAGCTGAGGGGGGTCGGTAGCAGGCGGCAACAGTGAGAGACTTATTTCTGGAGAGATTAATTTTTAAAATTAGAAGTTCGAACTGTTTGGGCATAGACCTGGAAAGTATGACAGAACTTTGCAGGCTATCTCTGCAGTAGATTGCAACTCCTCCCCCTTTGGCAGTTCTATCTTGACGGAAAGTGTTATAGTTGGGTATGGAAATCTCAGAATTCTTGGTGGCCTTCCTAAGCCAGGATTCGGACACGGCGAGGACATCAGGGTTGGCAGAGTGCGCTAAAGCGGTGAGTAAGGCAAACTTAGGGAGGAGGCTTCTGATGTTGACATGCATGAGGCCAAGGCTTTTTCGATCACAGAAGTCAACAAATGAGGGTGACTGGGGACATGCAGGGCCTGGGTTTACCTCCACATCACCCGAGGAACAGAGGAGTAGTAGGATGAGGGTGCGGCTAAAGGCTATCAAAACTGGTCGCCTAGAGCGTTGGGGACAAGGAATAAAAGGAGCAGATTTATGGGCGTGGTAGAATAGATTCTGGGCATAATGTGCAGACCCACCAGGTATGGTGGGGCACGGGTACAGCGGAGGCAAGCCCAGGCACTGGGTGATGATAAGAGAGGTTGTATCTCTGGACATGCTGGTCTCAATGGGTGAGGTCACCGCATGTGTGGGGGGTGGGACAAAGGAGGTATCAGAGGTACGGAGAGTGAAACTACGGGGTCCATTGCAAACCAAAACAATGATAACTAGCCTGAACAACAGTATGCAAGGCATATTGATATTTGAGGGAGACATGCAATAAGGCGTAAAGTGATTGCAGGTCTTGATTGGGAGAGCTAGCTAAAACAACAGTTGATATAACAGCAGCTAGTCAGCTAACACAGCAACAGTAGGTAAAAATGGCGACGGCTAGGCAGAGAGGGTCGGATTAACTACACACAGATCCTGAGTTAAAGCACAGAGCCGACAGATAAAACACAAATAAACGGAATGGAGTACCGTGAATTAATGGACAGTCAAGCAGGCATCAGCTATGTAGCCAAGTGATCATAGTGTCCAGGGGGCAGCCGTAGATGGAGCAGTGAGGCCTCCACAAAGCTAGCCCGCGGCGTTTAAAGTTAGTAGCCCGGGGGGAGGTCTGCTCAGACGGAGGCCGGTTGAGGGCACAGCGGATGGGCTATTCGTCTGCAGACCAGACGTGGTCGTGTCGACAGAGTATCCAAGCCGGATGGCGATGGCAAAAGAGAGGTTGTCTGTTCAGATAGCAGCCGATATGCTCAAGACAGCTAACGATTAGCGTGCCGCAGTTAGCATATGGGCGTTCAGGTTACGTCGCGATGGAGGGGCCAGTTGAATAACTCCCTCGGGCAGATAACGTCGGTATCCCAGTCGTGAAGGCCCGGTGGGGCTCCGCATCGGCAGTAAACGGGTCCGGATAGGTGATTGTAGCCCAGGAGTGGCTGATGGAACTCTTCAGCTGGCTAGCTCCGGGATAATTGGTGTTTGCTCCGGAATTGATGTTAGCCAATAGTCACTCGGATAGCAGCTGGTTAGCTGCAAGATCCAGGTGTAAATGTCCAGAGCTTGCGGTAAAAATCCGGGGATATGGAGAGAAAAAAGGTCTGGTATGCTCTGGTCTGAGTCGCGTTGTACAAAACTGGCAATAGTTTTCCGAGCTAAAGGATAGCTGATGAGCGCTAGCTGTGGTTAGCTGAACTACTAACGTTAGCTTGTGAGCTGGCTAACTTCTGGCTAGCTTCTGTTGTAGATTTCGGATACGAGGTGAATAATACCTTTGAGGAAAAAAAACAGATCTGCACCACATTTGGTGAGGTGGGTTGCAGGAGAGTGTTTTGAAGTTGAGTTTTTAAGAAGAAGAAAATATATATAAAAAGAAATGCGAAGAAAAATATATAAAATATATATACACGGGACAGGACGAGGACAAAGGACATCTGACTGCTACGCCATCTTGGATTTGAGTGCGTCTCCTTCCTGAGAGGCATGACGGCTGCATGGTCCCATTGTGTTAATACTTGCGTACTATTGTTTGTACAGATGAACGTGGTACTTTCAGGCATTTGGAAATTGCTCCCAAGGATGAACCAGACTTGTGGAGGTCTACAATTATTTTTCTGAGGTCTTGGCTGATTTCTTTTGATTTTCCCATAATGTCAAACAAAGAGGCACTGAGTTTGAAGGTAGGCCTTGAAATGCATACACAAGTACACCTCCAATTGACTCAAATGATGTCAATTAGCCTATCAGAAGCTTCTAAAGCCATGACATCATTTTCTGGAATTTTCCAAGCTGTTTAAAGGCACAGTCAACTTAGTGTATGTACACTTCTGACCCACTAGAATTGTGATACTGTGAATTATAAGTGAAATAATCTGATTGTAGACAATTTATGGAAAAATTTCTTGTGTGCACAAAGTAGATGTCCTAACCGACTTGCCAAAACTATAGTTTGTTAACAAGAAATTTGTAGAGTGGTTGAAAAACTAGTTTTAATGACTCCAACCTAAGTGTATGTAAACTTCCGACTTCAACTGTAAAAGCCATGAAGTCCTCACAGAGCTGCACAGTCGCTGCCACAATTGTTTATGTTTTCATAGCCTTTGTCTGTAATATTCAGTAAAAGGCACATGACAGTCCACTTGGAGTTTGCAAAAGCCACCTAAAGACTCTCAGACCAAGAGAAACAAGAATCGTTGGTCTAATGAAAACAAGATTGAATTCTTTGGCCTGAATGCCGATCGTTAAGTCTGGAGGAAACCTGGCACCATCCCTACAGTGAAGCATGGTTGTGGCAGCATCATGCTGTGGGGATGTTTTTCAGAGGCAGGGACTGGGAGACTAGTCAGGATCGCGTGAAAGATGAACGGAGTAACGTACAGTGATCCTTGATGAAAACCTGCTCCGGAGCGCTCAGGACCTCAGACTGGGGTGAAGATTCACCTTCCAACAGGACAACGACCCTAAGCACACAGCTAAGACAACGCAGGAGTGGCTTTCGGGACAAGTCTCTGAATGTCCTTGAGTGGCTCAGCCAAAGCACGGACTTTGCACCTCCTTGCACAAAGGCGGAGGTAGCGGTCCTGCTGCTGGGTTGTTGCCCTCCTACGGCCTCCTCCACGTCTCCTGACGTACTGGCCTGTCTCCTGGTAGCGCCTCCATGCTCTGGACACTACGCTGACAGACACAGCAAACCTTTTTGCCACAGCTCGCATTGATGTGCCATCCTGGATGAACTGCACTACCTGAGCCACTTGGGTTGTAGGTTGTGGGTTGTAGACTCCGTCTCATGCTACCACTAGCGTGAGAGTACCGCCAGCATTCAAAAGTGACCAAAACATCAACCAGGAAGCAAAGGAACTGAGAAGTGGTCTGTGGTCACCACCTGTAGAACCATTCCTTTTTTGGGGGTGTCTTACTAATTGCCTATAATTTCCACCGTTTGTCTATTCCATTTGCACAACAGCATGTGAAATGTATTGTCAATCAGTGTTGCTTCCTAAGTGGACAGTTTGATTTCACAGAAGTGTGATTGACTTGGAGTTACATTGTGTTGTTTAAGTGTTCCCTTTATTTTTTTGAGCAGTGTATAT
The DNA here is from genome assembly GCF_029448725.1 of Salvelinus fontinalis. Taxonomy (NCBI): domain Eukaryota; kingdom Metazoa; phylum Chordata; class Actinopteri; order Salmoniformes; family Salmonidae; genus Salvelinus; species Salvelinus fontinalis. The sequence continues at coordinate 13,257,602 of NC_074682.1, forward strand.
TGTATATGGGCGTTGAACAAAAAGATGAACACAAACATTTGGCTGATGCTTGTGGATTACTCCCTGTCGAAACAAAATAGTTTCCTGTGCCATTCGTCTTTCATGACTTTTCACTCAGAGGCCTTTGGCCCACTGGTATTAATTAAGAGAGCCTCCCAACACAACCCTGACCTTCCACAGACTTCCCCTGCAATTAGCTGCACTACGAGAGGCTGTGTCATAGATTTGAGGCAGTACAACTTTAGAGAAATAATGTGAGTCAGTGATGGGTAACAGTGAACAAGTGCATGTATTAGAACTCTCTTGCGAGGCGGTAAAGATCGACTTTCTTTAATTTCAACTGATTTCAACCCTGTGTGCTTTACTACAATAGCAGGATACGTTAGTTTGAAGTGAAATTAGATATGTTTTGAATTTCATTTTTGACTATTTGGGGTGTACAGACAGGACATCCATGCTGGTGAACGGATCCATTGGACACCATAGCGTGGCACCTGTGGAAGGGGCAGGCCAGATATCACGTATGTGGATCAGCTTAAGAGCGACACCAGACAAGAGGATGAAGTGGTTGCGTCTGCAATGGAAAACTCACTTTTCATCCCTGTGGACCCCAGACGACCAGGTGATGAGATGACGATGGGGTGTGACAAAAGATTGATGTTAAAATTGTGTATAATTACGATCACTCACTTCTCTCCCAGTTCGCCTGATCCTTAACATGAGGAGTGGCTTCCGTCTGGCCACTCTACCATAAAGGCCCGATTAGTGGAGCGCTGCAGAGATGGGAGAACCTTCCAGAAGGACAACCATCTCCACAAAGGTGTCACGTCCTGATCTGTTTCACCTGTCCTTGTGATTGTCTCCACCCCCTCCAGGTGTTGCTTATTCTCCCTGGTGTATTTATCCCTGTGTTTCCTGTGCCAGTTCGTCTTGTGTGTTTCAAGTCAACCAGCGTGGTTTTCCCGTGCTCCTGCTTTTCTTTTCCCTTTTACTAGTTGTCCCGGTTTTGACCATTGCCTGTTTTCTGGACTCCATTCCCACCTGCCTGGCCATTCTGCCTGCCCTGACCTCGAGCCTACCTGTCATTCTATACCTCTGGAACTCTGAACTGGGTTTGACCTTTTGCCTGTCCACGACCATTCTCTTGCCTACCCCTTTTGGATTGTTAATACACATCTTGGACACTAACCATCTGCCTCCTGTGTCTGCATCTGGGTCTCGCCTTGCGCCCTTAAAAGAGGAAATCGGGAGCCTTGGTCGCCACCCTGACCAAGGCCCTTCTCCCCCGATTGCTCAGTTTGGCCAGGCGGACAGCTCTAGGAAGAGTATTGGTGATTCCAAATTTCTTCCATTTAAGAATGATGGAGGCCACTGTGTTCTTGGGGACCTTCAATGCTGCAGAAATGTTTTGGTACCCTTCCCCAGATCTGTGACTCAACACAATCCTGTCTCAGAGCTCTACAGACAATTCCTTCGACCTCATGGCTTCATTTTTGCTCTGACATGCACTGTCAACTGAGGGACCTTATATAGACAGGTGTGTGCCTTTCCAAATAATGTCCAATCAATTGAATTTACCACAGGTGGACTTCAATCAAGTTGTGGAAACATCTCAAGGATGATTAATGGAAACAGAATGTACATGAGCTCAATTTCGAGTCTCATAGCAAAGGGTATGAATACTTATGTAAATAAGGTATTTCTGTTTCTTATTTTTAATACACTTGCAAACATTTCTAAAAAACAGTTTTTGTCATTATGGTGTATTATGTGTATGTTGCAGATTTGTTATTTATTTTGAATCCTTTTTAGAATAAGACGAACATAACATGGAAAAAGTCAAGGGGTCTGAATACTTCCTCAAGACACTGTATATTTACAAAATAATACATATGGAAGGAGTCAGCCTAGTACATCAGGACGCACAACTGCAACACATTAAGACTTGCATTCTCTTGGGTGTATTATGTTAATGGTGGTCCAACTCAAGGTGTTTATAAACATGGATATCTACTTCACTTTTGTGACACAGTCAATACCACACAGCGCTACTAGCCAGAACCTTGAGGGTTCTGACCACCAGAGGAGGAGCTCACTCT